>NC_091475.1:128098302-128258744 GCF_036971445.1 Narcine bancroftii
AATCAGAGATGGGGAATCACAGGCGGGGAATCAGAGGCAGGGAATAGAACGCGGGAAATCAGAGGCAGGGAATCAGAGATGTGGCATCAGAGGTTGGGAATTAGATATTGGGAAACAGAGGCGGGGAATCAGAGGCGGGGAAACAGAGGCGGGAAATCAGATATGGGGAATCAGAGGTGGGGAATCAGAGGCAGGGAATCAGATGTGCGGAATCAGAGATGGGGAATCAGAGGCAGGGAATCAGAATCAGAAGCGGGGAATCAGAGGCCGGGAATCAGAGGCCGGGAATCAGATGCTGGGAATAAGAGGCCGGGAATCAGAGGTGGGGAATCAGAGTCCGGGAATCAGAGATGGGGATTCAGAGGCGGGAAATGAGATATGGAGAATCAGAGGCGGGGAATCAGAGGCGGGGAAACAGAGGTGGGGAATCAGATATGTGGAATCAGAGGTGGCGAATCAAAGGCGGTGAATCAGAGATGGGGAATCAGAGGCGGGGAATCAGAGGCAGGGAATCAAACACGGGAAATCAGAGGCGGGGAATCAGAGCTGGGGAATCAGAGGCGGGGAATCAGAGTTGGGGAATCAGAGGCAGGGAATCAGATATGGGGAAACAGGGGCAGGGAATCAGAGGCGGGGAAACAGAGGCGGGGTATCAGATATGGGGAATCAGAGGTGTGGAATCAGAGGTTGGGAATCAGAGGCAGGGAATCAGAGGCGGGGAAACAGAGGCGGGGAATCAGATATGGGGAATCAGAGGTGGCGAATCAAAGGCGGTGAAACAGAGATGGGGAATCAGGGCAGGGAATCAGAGGCCGGCAATCAGAGGCCAGGAATCAGAGATGGGGATTCAGAGGCGGGGAATCAAACACGGGGAATCAGAGCTGGGGAATCAGAGGCAGGGAATCAGAGGCGGGGAATCAGAGGAAGGGAATCAGATGTGGGGAATCGGAGGCGGGGAATCAGAGCTGGGGAATCAGAGGCGGGGAATCAGAGTTTGGGAATCAGAGGCGTGGAATTAGATATGGGGAAACAGAGGCGGGCAATCAGAGGCGGGGAAACAGAGCTGGGGAATCAGAGGCGGGGAAATCAGAGTTGGGGAATCGGAGGCGGGGAATCAGATATGGGGAATCAGAGGCGGGGAATTAGAGGCACGGAAAGAGATGCGGGGAATCAGATATGGGGAATCAGAGGTGGGGAATCAGGGGTGGGGTATCAGAGGCTGGGTATCAGACACGGGGATTCAGAGGCGGGGAATCAGAGGCAGGGAATCAGATGTGCGGAATCAGAGATGGGGAATCAGAGGCAGGGAATCAGATGTGCGGAATCAGAGATGGGGAATCAAAGGCAGGGAATCAGAATCAGAAGCAGGGAATCAGAGGCCGGGAATCAGAGGCCGGAATCAGATGCCGGGAATAAGAGGCCGGGAATCAGAGGTGGGGAATCAGAGTCCGGGAATCAGAGATGGGGATTCAGAGGCGGGGAATGAGATATGGGGAATCAGAGGCGGGGAATCAGAGGCGGGGAAACAGAGGCGGGGAATCAGATATGGCGAATCAGAGGTGGCGAATCAAAGGCGGTGAATCAGAGATGGGGAATCAGAGGCCGGGAATCAGTGGCAGGGAATCAAACACGGGGAATCAGAGGAGGGGAATCAGAATTAGGCAATCAGAGATGGGGAATCAGAGATGGGGAATCAGAGGCAGGGAATCAGACGCGGGGAATCAGAGGTGGTGAATCAGAGATGTGGAATCAGAGGCGGGGAATCAGAGGCAGGGAATCAGACGCGGGGAATAAGAGGCGGGGTATCATAGCTGGCGAATCAGAGGAGGGGAATCAGAGGTGGGGAATCAGAGGCGGGGAATCAGATATTGGGAATCAGAGGTGGGGAATCAGAGGCGGGGAAACAGAGGCGGGGAATCAGATATGGGGTATCAGAGGTGGGGAATCAGAGGTTGTGAATCAGAGATGGGGAATCAGAGGCGGGGAATCAGAGGCCGGTAATCAGACGCGGGGAATCAGACGCGGGGAATCAGAGCTGGGAAATTAGAGGCAGGGAATCAGAGTTGGGGATTCAGAGGCGGGAAATCAGATATGGGGAAACAGAGGCGGGGAATCAGAGGTGGGCAAATAGAGGCGGGGATCAGATATGGGGAAACAGAGGCGGGGAATCAGAGGCGGGGAAACAGAGGCGGGGAATCAGATATGGGGATCAGAGGTGGGGAATCAGAGCTGGGGAATCAGAGGTGGGGAATCAAAGTTGGGGAATCAGAGGCGGGGACTTAGATATGGGGAAACAGAGGCGGGGAATCAGAGTCGGGGTAACAGAGGCGGGGAATCAGATATGGGGAATCAGAGGTGGGGAATCAGAGGCAAGGAATTAGATTTGCGGAATCAGAGATGGGGAATCAGAAGCAGGGAATCAGAGGCCGGGAATCAGAGGCCGGAATCAGATGCCAGGAATAAGAGGCCGGGAATCAGAGGTGGGGAATCAGAGTCCGGGAATCAGAGATAGGGAATCAGAGGCGGGGAATGAGATATGGGGAATCAGAGGAGGGGAATCAGAGGCTGGGAAACAGAGGCGAGGAATCAGATATGGGGAATCAGAGGTGGCGAATCAAAGGCGTTGAATCAGAGATGGGGAATCAGAGGCGGGGAATCAGAGGCAGGGAATCAAACACGGGGAATCAGAGGCGGGGAATCAGAGCTGGGGAATCAGAGGAGGGGAATCAGAGTTGGGGAATCAGAGGCGGGGAATCAGAGATGGGGAATCAGAGGTGGGGATCAGAGTCGGGGAATCAGAGGCAGGGAATCAGATGCGCGGAATCAGAGATGGGGAATCAGAGGTGGGGAATCAGAGGCTGTGAATCAGAGATGGGGAATCAGAGGCGGGGAATCAGAGGCTGGAAATCAGACACGGGGATTCAGAGGCTGGGAATCAGACGGGGGGAATCAAAGGCGGGGAATCAGAGCTGGGGAATCAGAGGCAGGGAATCAGAGTTGGGGATTCAGAGGCGGGGAATCAGATATGGGGAAACAGAGGCGGGGAATCAGAGGCGGGCAAACAGAGGCGGGGAATTTGATATGGGGAATCAGAGTTGGGGAATCAGAGGTGGTGAATCAGAGATGGGGAATCACAGGCGGGGAATCAGAGGCAGGGAATAGAACGCGGGAAATCAGAGGCAGGGAATCAGAGATGTGGCATCAGAGGTTGGGAATTAGATATTGGGAAACAGAGGCGGGGAATCAGAGGCGGGGAAACAGAGGCGGGAAATCAGATATGGGGAATCAGAGGTGGGGAATCAGAGGCAGGGAATCAGATGTGCGGAATCAGAGATGGGGAATCAGAGGCAGGGAATCAGAATCAGAAGCGGGGAATCAGAGGCCGGGAATCAGAGGCCGGGAATCAGATGCTGGGAATAAGAGGCCGGGAATCAGAGGTGGGGAATCAGAGTCCGGGAATCAGAGATGGGGATTCAGAGGCGGGAAATGAGATATGGAGAATCAGAGGCGGGGAATCAGAGGCGGGGAAACAGAGGTGGGGAATCAGATATGTGGAATCAGAGGTGGCGAATCAAAGGCGGTGAATCAGAGATGGGGAATCAGAGGCGGGGAATCAGAGGCAGGGAATCAAACACGGGAAATCAGAGGCGGGGAATCAGAGCTGGGGAATCAGAGGCGGGGAATCAGAGTTGGGGAATCAGAGGCAGGGAATCAGATATGGGGAAACAGGGGCAGGGAATCAGAGGCGGGGAAACAGAGGCGGGGTATCAGATATGGGGAATCAGAGGTGTGGAATCAGAGGTTGGGAATCAGAGGCAGGGAATCAGAGGCGGGGAAACAGAGGCGGGGAATCAGATATGGGGAATCAGAGGTGGCGAATCAAAGGCGGTGAAACAGAGATGGGGAATCAGGGCAGGGAATCAGAGGCAGGGAATCAGAGGTGGGGAATCAGAGGCGGGGAATCAGATATTGGGAATCAGAGGTGGGGAATCAGAGGCGGGGAAACAGAGGCGGGGAATCAGATATGGGGTATCAGAGGTGGGGAATCAGAGGTTGTGGATCAGAGATGGGGAATCAGAGGCGGGGAATCAGAGGCCGGTAATCAGACGCGGGGAATCAGAGGCGGGGAATCATAGCTGGGAAATTAGAGGCAGGGAATCAGAGTTGGGGATTCAGAGGCGGGGAATCAGATATGGGGAAACAGAGGCGGGGAATCAGAGGCGGGCAAATAGAGGTGGGGATCAGATATGGGGAAACAGAGGCGGGGAATCAGAGGCGGGGAAACAGAGGCAGGGAATCAGATATGGGGATCAGAGGTGGGGAATCAGAGGTTGGGAATCAGAGGCTGGGAATCAGAGGCTGGGAATCAGATGCATGGAATCAGATGCGGGGAATCAGAGGCGGGTAATCAGAGCTGGGGAATCAGAGGTGGGGAATCAAAGTTGGCGAATCAGAGGCGGTGACTTAGATATGGGGAAACAGAGGTGGGGAATCAGAGGCGGGGAAACAGAGGCGGGGAATCAGATATGGGGAATCAGAGGTGGGGAATCAGAGGCAGGGAATTAGATTTGCGGAATCAGAGATGGGGAATCAGAAGCAGGGAATCAGAGGCCGGGAATCAGAGGCCGGAATCAGATGCTGGGAATAAGAGGCTGGGAATCAGAGGTGGGGAATCAGAGTCCGGGAATCAGAGATGGGGAATCAGAGGCGGGGAATGAGATATGGGGAATCAGAGGAGGGGAATCAGAGGCGGGGAAACAGAGGCGAGGAATCAGATATGGGGAATCAGAGGTGGCGAATCAAAGGCGTTGAATCAGAGATGGTGAATCAGAGGCGGGGAATCAGAGGCAGGGAATCAAACACGGGGAATCAGAGGCGGGGAATCAGAGCTGGGGAATCAGAGGCAGGGAATCAGATGTGCGGAATCAGAGATGGGGAATCAGAGGTGGGGAATCAGAGGCTGTGAATCAGAGATGGGGAATCAGAGGCGGGGAATCAGAGGCAGGAAATCAGACACGGGTATTCAGAGGCTGGGAATCAGACGGGGGGAATCAAAGGCGGGGAATCAGAGCTGGGGAATCAGAGGCAGGGAATCAGAGTTGGGGATTCAGAGGCGGGGAATCAGATATGGGGAATCAGAGGTGGGGAATCAGAGGTGGTGAATCAGAGATGGGGAATCACAGGCGGGGAATCAGAGGCAGGGAATAGAACGCGGGGAATCAGAGGCAGGGAATCAGAGTTGGGGCATCAGAGGTTGAGAATTAGATATGGGGAAACAGAGGCGGGGAATCAGAGGCGGGGAAACAGAGGCGGGGAATTAGATATGGGGAATCAGAGTTGGGGAATCAGAGGTGGTGAATCAGAGATGGGGAATCACAGGCGGGGAATCAGAGGCAGGGAATAGAACGCGGGAAATCAGAGGCAGGGAATCAGAGATGTGGCATCAGAGGTTGGGAATTAGATATTGGGAAACAGAGGCGGGGAATCAGAGGCGGGGAAACAGAGGCGGGAAATCAGATATGGGGAATCAGAGGTGGGGAATCAGAGGCAGGGAATCAGATGTGCGGAATCGGAGATGGGGAATCAGAGGCAGGGAATCAGAATCAGAAGCGGGGAATCAGAGGCCGGGAATCAGAGGCCGGGAATCAGATGCTGGGAATAAGAGGCCGGGAATCAGAGGTGGGGAATCAGAGTCCGGGAATCAGAGATGGGGATTCAGAGGCGGGAAATGAGATATGGAGAATCAGAGGCGGGGAATCAGAGGCGGGGAAACAGAGGTGGGGAATCAGATATGTGGAATCAGAGGTGGCGAATCAAAGGCGGTGAATCAGAGGCTGTGAATCAGAGATGGGGAATCAGAGGTGGGGAATCAGAGGATGGGAAACAGAGGCAGGGAATCAGAGGCGGGGAATCAGAGGCGGGGAATCAGAGTTGGGGAATCAGAGGCAGGGAATCAGATATGGGGAAACAGGGGCAGGGAATCAGAGGCGGGGAAACAGAGGCGGGGTATCAGATATGGGGAATCAGAGGTGTGGAATCAGAGGTTGGGAATCAGAGGCAGGGAATCAGAGGCGGGGAAACAGAGGCGGGGAATCAGATATGGGGAATCAGAGGTGGCGAATGAAAGGCGGTGAAACAGAGATGGGGAATCAGGGCAGGGAATCAGAGGCAGGGAATCAGAGGTGGGGAATCAGAGGCGGGGAATCAGATATTGGGAATCAGAGGTGGGGAATTAGAGGCGGGGAAACAGAGGCGGGGAATCAGATATGGGGTATCAGAGGTGGGGAATCAGAGGTTGTGAATCAGAGATGGGGAATCAGAGGCGGGGAATCAGAGGCCGGTAATCAGACGCGGGGAATCAGAGGCGGGGAATCATAGCTGGGAAATTAGAGGCAGGGAATCAGAGTTGGGGATTCAGAGGCGGGGAATCAGATATGGGGAAACAGAGGCGGGGAATCAGAGGCGGGCAAATAGAGGTGGGGATCAGATATGGGGAAACAGAGGCGGGGAATCAGAGGCGGGGAAACAGAGGCGGGGAATCAGATATGGGGATCAGAGGTGGGGAATCAGAGGTTGGGAATCAGAGGCTGGGAATCAGAGGCTGGGAATCAGATGCATGGAATCAGATGCGGGGAATCAGAGGCGGGTAATCAGAGCTGGGGAATCAGAGGTGGGGAATCAAAGTTGGCGAATCAGAGGCTGTGACTTAGATATGGGGAAACAGAGGTGGGGAATCAGAGGCGGGGAAACAGAGGCGGGGAATCAGATATGGGGAATCAGAGGTGGGGAATCAGAAGCAGGGAATCAGAGGCCGGGAATCAGAGGCCGGAATCAGATGCTGGGAATAAGAGGCTGGGAATCAGAGGTGGGGAATCAGAGTCCAGGAATCAGAGATGGGGAATCAGAGGCGGGGAATGAGATATGGGGAATCAGAGGAGGGGAATCAGAGGCGGGGAAACAGAGGCGAGGAATCAGATATGGGGAATCAGAGGTGGCGAATCAAAGGCGTTGAATCAGAGATGGTGAATCAGAGGCGGGGAATCAGAGGCAGGGAATCAAACACGGGGAATCAGTGGCGGGGAATCAGAGCTGGGGAATCAGAGGCAGGGAATCAGATGTGCGGAATCAGAGATGGGGAATCAGAGGTGGGGAATCAGAGGCTGTGAATCAGAGATGGGGAATCAGAGGCGGGGAATCAGAGGCAGGAAATCAGACACGGGGATTCAGAGGCTGGGAATCAGACGGGGGGAATCAAAGGCGGGGAATCAGAGCTGGGGAATCAGAGGCAGGGAATCAGAGTTGGGGATTCAGAGGCGGGGAATCAGATATGGGGAAACAGAGGCGGGGAATCAGAGGCGGGCAAACAGAGGCGGGAAATTAGATATGGGGAATCAGAGGTGGGGAATCAGAGGTGGTGAATCAGAGATGGGGAATCACAGGCGGGGAATCAGAGGCAGGGAATAGAACGCGGGGAATCAGAGGCAGGGAATCAGAGTTGGGGCATCAGAGGTTGAGAATTAGATATGGGGAAACAGAGGCGGGGAATCAGAGGCGGGGAAACAGAGGTGGGATATCAAATATGGGGAATCAGAGGTGGGGAATCAGAGGCAGGGAATCAGATGTGCGGAATCAGAGATGGGGAATCAGAGGCAGGGAATCAGAATCAGAAGCGGGGAATCAGAGGCCGGGAATCAGAGGCCGGGAATCAGATGCTGGGAATAAGAGGCCGGGAATCAGAGGTGGGGAATCAGAGTCCGGGTATCAGAGATGGGGATTCAGAGGCGGGGAATGAGATATGGAGAATCAGAGGCAGGGAATCAGAGGCGGGGAAACAGAGGTGGGGAATCAGATATGTGGAATCAGAGGTGGCGAATCAAAGGCGGTGAATCAGAGATGGGGAATCAGAGGCGGGGAATCAGAGGCAGGGAATCAAACACGGGAAATCAGAGGTGGGGAATCAGAGCTGGGGAATCAGAGGCGGGGAATCAGAGTTGGGGAATCAGAGGCAGGGAATCAGATATGGGGAAACAGGGGCAGGGAATCAGAGGCGGGGAAACAGAGGCGGGGAATCAGATATGGGGAATCAGAGGTGTGGAATCAGAGGTTGGGAATCAGAGGCAGGGAATCAGAGGCGGGGAAACAGAGGCGGGGAATCAGATATGGGGAATCAGATGTGGCGAATCAAAGGCGGTGAAACAGAGATGGGGAATCAGGGCAGGGAATCAGAGGCAGGGAATCAAACACGGGGAATCAGAGCTGGGGAATCAGAGGCGGGGAATTAGAGTTGGGGAATCAGAGGAGGGGAATCAGAGGCGGGGTAACAGAGGCGGGGAATCAGATATGGGGAATCAGAGGTGGGTTATCGGAGGTTGGGAATCAGAGGCAGGGAATCTGAGGCGGGGAATCAGATGTGCAGAATCGGAGATGGGGAATCAGAGGCAGGGAATCAGAGGCGGGGAATCTGATATGGGGAATCAGAGCTGGCGAATGAAAGGCGGTGAATCAGAGATGGGGAACCAGAGGCGGGGAATCAGAGGCAGTGAATCAAACACGGGGAATCATAGGTGGGGAATCAGAGCTGGGGAATCAGAGGCGGGGAATCAGAGTTGGGGAATCAGAGGCGGGGAATCAGATATGGGGAAACAGAGGCTGGGAATCAGAGGCAGGGAAACAGAGGTGGGGAATCATATATGGGGAATCAGAGGTGGGGAATCAGAGGTTGCGAAACAGAGGCAGGGAATCAGAGCTGGGGAATCAGAGGCGGGGAATCAGAGCTGGGGAATCAGAGGCAGGGAATCAGAGTTGGGGATTCAGAGGCGGGGAATCAGAGCTGGGGAATCAGAGGCGGGGAATCAGAGGCGGGGAAATAGATATGGGGAAACAGAGGCGGGGAATTAGAGGCGGGGAAACAGAGGCGGGGAATCAGATATGGGGAATCAGAGGTGGGGAATCAGAGGCAGGGAATCAGATGTGCGGAATCAGAGATGGGGAATCAGAGGCAGGGATCAGAATCAGAAGCGGGGAATCAGAGGCCGGGATCAGAGGCCGGGAATCAGATGCCGGGAATAAGAGGCCAGGAATCAGAGTCTGGGAATCAGAGATGGGGAATCAGAGGTGGGGAATGAAATATGGGGAATCAGAGGCGGGGTATCAGAGGCGGGGAAACAGAGGCGGGGAATCTGATATGGGGAATCAGGGTGGCGAATGAAAGGCGGTGAATCAGAGATGGTGAATCAGAGGCAGGGAATCAGAGGCAGGGAATCAAACACGGGGAATCAGAGGCGGGGAATCAGAGCTGGGGAATCAGAGGCGGGGAATCAGAGTTGGGGAATCAGAGGCGGGGAATCAGATATGGGGAAACAGAGGCGGGGAATCAGATATGGGGAATCAGAGGTGGGGAATCAGAGGATGGGAAACAGAGGCAGGGAATCAGAGGCGGGGAGTCAGAGGCGGGGAATCAGAGGCAGGGAATCAGATGTGCAGAATCAGAGATGGGGAATCAGAGGCAGCGAATCAGAGGCGGGGAATCAGAGGCGGGGAATCAGAGGCCGGGAATCAGAGGCCGGGAATCAGAGGCCGGGAATCGGAGGCCGGCAATCAGAGGCCGGGAATCAGAGATGGGGATTCAGAGGCGGGGAATCTAACACGGGGAATCAGAGCTGGGGAATCAGAGGCAGGGAATCAGAGGCGGGGAATCAGAGGAAGGGAATCAGATGTGGGGAATCAGAGGCGGGGAATCAGAGCTGGGGAATCAGAGGCGGGGAATCAGAGTTTGGGAATCAGAGGCGTGGAATTAGATATGGGGAAACAGAGGCGGGGAATCAGAGGCGGGGAAACAGAGCTGGGGAATCAGAGGCGGGGAAATCAGAGTTGGGGAATCAGAGGTGGGGAATCAGGGGTGGGGTATCAGAGGCTGGGTATCAGACATGGGGAATCAGAGGCGGGGAATTAGAGGCACGGAAAGAGAGGCGGGGAATCAGATATGGGGAATCAGAGGTGGGGAATCAGGGGTGGGGTATCAGAGGCTGGGTATCAGACATGGGGATTCAGAGGCGGGGAATCAGAGGCAGGGAATCAGACGCGGGGAATCAGAGCTGGGTAATCAGAGGCGGGGAATCAGATTTGGGGAATCAGAGGCGGGGAATTAGATATGGGGAAACAGAGGCGGGGAATCAGAGGCGGGGAAACAGAGGCGGGAAATCAGATATGGGGAATCAGAGGTGGGGAATCAGAGGCAGGGAATCAGATGTGCGGAATCAGAGATGGGGAATCAGAGGCAGCGAATCAGAATCAGAAGCGGGGAATCAGAGGCCGGGAATCAGAGGCCGGGAATCAGATGCTGGGAATAAGAGGCCGGGAATCAGAGGTGGGGAATCAGAGTCCGGGAATCAGAGATGGGGATTCAGAGGCGGGGAATTAGATATGGGGAATCAGAGGTGGGGAATCAGAGGTGGTGAATCAGAGATGGGTAATCGCAGGCGGGGAATCAGAGGCAGGGAATAGAACGCGGGGAATCAGAGGCAGGGAATCAGAGTTGGGGCATCAGAGGTTGAGAATTAGATATGGGGAAACAGAGGCGGGGAATCAGAGGCGGGGAAATAGAGGCGGGAAATCAGATATGGGGAATCAGAGGTGGGGAATCAGAGGCAGGGAATCAGATGTGCGGAATCAGAGATGGGGAATCAGAGGCAGGGAATCAGAATCAGAAGCGGGGAATCAGAGGCCGGGAATCAGAGGCCGGGAATCAGATGCTGGGAATAAGAGGCCGGGAATCAGAGGTGGGGAATCAGAGTCCGGGAATCAGAGATGGGGATTCAGAGGCGGGGAATGAGATATGGAGAATCAGAGGCGGGGAATCAGAGGCGGGGAAACAGAGGTGGGGAATCAGATATGTGGAATCAGAGGTGGCGAATCAAAGGCGGTGAATCAGAGATGGGGAATCAGAGGCGGGGAATCAGAGGCAGGGAATCAAACACGGGAAATCAGAGGTGGGGAATCAGAGCTGGGGAATCAGAGGCGGGGAATCAGAGTTGGGGAATCAGAGGCAGGGAATCAGATATGGGGAAACAGGGGCAGGGAATCAGAGGCGGGGAAACAGAGGCGAGGAATCAGATATGGGGAATCAGAGGTGTGGAATCAGAGGTTGGGAATCAGAGGCAGGGAATCAGAGGCGGGGAAACAGAGGCGGGGAATCAGATATGGGGAATCAGAGGTGGCGAATCAAAGGCCGTGAAACAGAGATGGGGAATCAGGGCAGGGAATCAGAGGCAGGGAATCAAACACAGGGAATCAGAGCTGGGGAATCAGAGGCGGGGAATTAGAGTTGGGGAATCAGAGGAGGGGAATCAGAGGCGGGGAAACAGAGGCGGGGAATCAGATATGGGGAATCAGAGGTGGGTTATCAGAGGTTGGGAATCAGAGGCAGGGAATCTGAGGCGGGGAATCAGATGTGCGGAATCGGAGATGGGGTATCAGAGGCAGGGAATCAGAGGCGGGGAATCTGATATGGGGAATCAGAGGTGGCGAATGAAAGGCGGTGAATCAGAGATGGGGAATCAGAGGCGGGGAATCAGAGGCAGTGAATCAAACACGGGGAATCATAGGTGGGGAATCAGAGCTGGGGAATCAGAGGCGGGGAATCAGAGTTGGGGAATCAGAGGCGGGGAATCAGATATGGGGAAACAGAGGCTGGGAATCAGAGGCAGGGAAACAGAGGTGGGGAATCATATATGGGGAATCAGAGGTGGGGTATCAGAGGTTGCGAAACAGAGGCAGGGAATCAGAGCTGGGGAATCAGAGGCGGGGAATCAGAGCTGGGGAATCAGAGGTAGGGAATCAGAGTTGGGGATTCAGAGGCGGGGAATCAGAGCTGGGGAATCAGAGGCGGGGAATCAGAGGCGGGGAAATAGATATGGGGAAACAGAGGCGGGGAATTAGAGGTGGGGAAACAGAGGCGGGGAATCAGATATGGGGAATCAGAGGTGGGGAATCAGAGGCAGGGAATCAGATGTGCGGAATCAGAGATGGGGAATCAGAGGCAGGGATCAGAATCAGAAGCGGGGAATCAGAGGCCGGGATCAGAGGCCGGGATTCAGATGCCGGGAATAAGAGGCCAGGAATCAGAGTCCGGGAATCAGAGATGGGGATTCAGAGGCGGGGAATGAAATATGGGGAATCAGAGGCGGGGTATCAGAGGCGGGGAAACAGAGGCGGGGAATCTGATATGGGGAATCAGGGTGGCGAATGAAAGGCGGTGAATCAGAGATGGTGAATCAGAGGCGGGGAATCAGAGGCAGGGAATCAAACACGGGGAATCAGAGGCGGGGAATCAGAGCTGGGGAATCAGAGGCGGGGAATCAGAGTTGGGGAATCAGAGGCGGGGAATCAGATATGGGGAAACAGAGGCGGGGAATCAGATATGGGGAATCAGAGGTGGGGAATCAGAGGATGGGAAACAGAGACAGGGAATCAGAGGCGGGGAGTCAGAGGCGGGGAATCAGAGGCAGGGAATCAGATGTGCAGAATCAGAGATGGGGAATCAGAGGCAGCGAATCAGAGGCGGGGAATCAGAGGCGGGGAATCAGAGGCCGGGAATCAGAGGCCGGGAATCAGAGGCCGGGAATCGGAGGCCGGCAATCAGAGGCCGGGAATCAGAGATGGGGATTCAGAGGCGGGGAATCAAACACGGGGAATCAGAGCTGGGGAATCAGAGGCAGGGAATCAGAGGCGGGGAATCAGAGGAAGGGAATCAGATGTGGGGAATCAGAGGCGGGGAATCAGAGCTGGGGAATCAGAGGCGGGGAATCAGAGTTTGGGAATCAGAGGCGTGGAATTAGATATGGGGAAACAGAGGCGGGGAATCAGAGGCGGGGAAACAGAGCTGGGGAATCAGAGGCGGGGAAATCAGAGTTGGGGAATCGGAGGAGGGGAATCAGATATGGGGAATC
Organism: Narcine bancroftii; assembly: GCF_036971445.1. Lineage (NCBI taxonomy): Eukaryota > Metazoa > Chordata > Chondrichthyes > Torpediniformes > Narcinidae > Narcine > Narcine bancroftii. Next base: position 128,111,250 of record NC_091475.1, read on the forward strand.
AGAGGCGGGGAATTAGAGGCACGGAAAGAGAGGCGGGGAATCAGATATGGGGAATCAGAGGTGGGGAATCAGGGGTGGGGTATCAGAGGCTGGGTATCAGACACGGGGATTCAGAGGCTGGGAATCAGAGGCAGGGAATCAGACGCGGGGAATCAGAGCTGGGTAATCAGAGGCGGGGAATCAGATTTGGGGAATCAGAGGCGGGGAATCAGAGGCGGGGAATTAGATATGGGGAAACAGATGCGGGGAATCAGAGGCGGGGAAACAGAGGCGGGGAATCAGATATGGGGAATCAGAGGTGTGGAATCAGAGGCAGGGAATCAGATGTGCGGAATCAGAGATGGGGAATCAGAGGCTGGGATCAGAATCAGAAGTGGGGAATCAGAGGCCGGGATCAGAGGCCGGGAATCAGATGCCGGGAATAAGAGGCCAGGAATCAGAGTCCTGGAATCAGAGATGGGGAATCAGAGGTTGGGAATGAGATATGGGGAATCAGAGGTTGGGAAACAGAGGCAGGGAATCAGAGGCGGGGAGTCAGAGGTGGGGAATCAGAGGCAGAGATTCAGATGTGCGGAATCAGAGATGGGGAATCAGAGGCGGGGAATCAGAGGCCGGGAATCAGAGGCCGGGGATGAGACGCCGGGAATCAGAGGCCGGCAATCAGAGGCCGGGAATCAGAGATGGGGAATCAGAGGCGGGGAATCAAACACGGGGAATCAGAGCTGGGGAATCAGAGGCGGGGAATCAGAGTTGGGGAATCAGAGGCGGGGAATCAGATATGGGGAAACAGAGGCGGGGAATCAGAGGCGGGGAATCAGAGCTGGGGAATCAGAAGCGTGGAATCAGAGTTGGGGAGTCAGAGGCGGGGAATCAGATATGGGGAATCAGAGGCTGGGAATCAGAGGCGCAGAAACAGAGGCGGGGTATCAGATATGGGGAATCAGAGGTGGGGAATCAGGGGCGGGGTATCAGAGGCTGGGTATCAGACACGGGGATTCAGAGGCTGGGAATCAGAGATGGGGAATCAGAGGCGGGGAATCAGAGGCAGGGAATAAGACGCGGGGAATCAGAGGCGGGGAATCAGAGCTGGGGAATCAGAGGCGGGGAATCAGACTTGGGGAATCAGAGTGGGGAATCAGATATGGGGAAACAGAGGCGGGGAATCAGAGGCGGGGAAACAGAGGCGGGGAATCAGATATGGGGACTCAGAGGTGGGGAATCAGAGGTTGGGAATCAGAGGTGGGAATCAGAGGCGGGGAATCAGAGGCGGGATATCAGAGGCAGGGAATCGGATGTGCGGAATCAGAGATGGGGAATCAGAGGTGGGGAATCAGAGTCCAGGAATCAGAGATGGGGAATCAGAGGCGGGGAATCAGAGGCGGGGAAACATAGGTGGGGAATCAGATATGGGGAATCAGAGGTGGGGAATCGGAGGCGGGGAATCAAAGGCAGGAAATCAAACACGGGGAGTCAGAGGCTGTGAATCAGAGGCGGGGAATCTGAGGCGGGGAATCAGAGCTGGGGAATCTGAGGCATGGAATCAGAGTTGGGGATTCAGAGGCGGGGAATCAGATATGCGGAAACTGAGGCGGGGAATTAGAGGCGGGCAAACAGAGGCGGGGAATCAGATATGCGGAATCAGAGGTGGGGAATAAGAGGTTGTGAATCAGAGATGGGGAATCACAGGCGGGAAATCAGATGCAGGGAATAAGAGCTAGGGAATCAGAGGCGGGGAATCAGAGCTGGGGAATCAGAGGCAGGGAATCAGAGTTGGGGATTCAGAGGCGGGGAATCAGAGCTGGGGAATCAGAGGCGGGGAATCAGAGTTGGGGAATCAGAGGCGGGGATTCGGCTGTGGGGAATCAGAGGGGTGAATCAGAGGCGGGGAAACTGAGGCGGGGAATCAGATATGGGGAATCAGAGGTGGGGAATCAGAGGTGGTGAATCAGAGATGGGGAATCAGAGGCGGGGAATCAGAGGAAGGGAATCAGACACGGGGAATCAGAGGCGGGGAATCAGAGGCGGGGAATCAGAGGCAGGGAATCTGACGCGGGGAGTCAGAGGCGGGGAATCAGACACGGGGATTCAGAGGCGGGGAATCAGAGATGGGGAATCAGAGGCTGGGAATCAGAGGCAGGGAATCAGACGCGGGGAATCAGAGGCGGGGAATCAGAGCTGGGTAATCAGAGGCGGGGAATCAGAGGCGGGGAATCAGATATGGGGAAACAGAGGAGGGGAATCAGAGGCGGGGAAACAGAGGCGGGGAATCTGATATGGGGAATCAGAGGTGGCGAATGAAAGGCGGTGAATCAGAGATGGGGAATCAGAGGCGGGGAATCAGAGGCAGTGAATCAAACACGGGGAATCATAGGTGGGGAATCAGAGCTGGGGAATCAGAGGCGGGGAATCAGAGTTGGGGAATCAGAGGCGGGGAATCTCATATAGGGAAACAGAGGCTGGGAATCAGAGGCAGGGAAACAGAGGTGGGGAATCATATATGGGGAATCAGAGGTGGGGAATCAGAGGTTGCGAAACAGAGGCAGGGAATCAGAGGCGGGGAATCAGAGCTGGGGAATCAGAGGCAGGGAATCAGAGTTGGGGATTCAGAGGCGGGGAATCAGAGCTGGGGAATCAGAGGCGGGGAATCAGAGTTGGGGAATCAGAGGCGGGGAATCAGATATGGGAATCAGAGGGGGGAATCAGAGGCGGGGAAGCTGAGGCGGGGAATCAAATATGGGGAATCAGAGGTGGTGAATCAGAGGTGGGGAATCAGAGATGGGGAATCAGAGGCTGGGAATCAGAGGCACGGAATCAGACGCGGGGATTCAGAGGCGGGGAATCAGAGCTGGGGAATCAGATGCGGTGAATCAGAGTTGGGGAATCAGAGGCGGGGAATCAGAGGCGGGGAATCAGTGGCAGGGAATCAGACACGGGGAATCAGAGGCGGGGAATCAGTGATGGGGAATCAGAGGCGGGGCATCAGAGGCAGGGAATCAGATGCGGGGAATCAGAGGCGGGGAATCAGAGCTGGGGAATCAGAGGCGGGGAATCAGAGTTGGGGAATCAGAGGCGGGGAATCAGAGTTTGGGAATCAGAGGCGGGGAATCAGAGGCGGGGAATCAGAGGCAGGGAATCAGAGGCAGGGAATCAGATATGGGGATTCAGAGGTGGGGAATCAGAGGTTGGGAATCAGAGGCAGGGAATCAGAAGCGAATCAGAGGCAGGAAATCAGATGTGGGAAATCAGAGGCGGGGAATGAGAGCTGGGGAATCAGAGGCGGGGAATCAGAGTTTGGGAATCAGAGGCGGGGAATTAGATATGGGGAAACAGAGGCGGGGAATCAGAGGCGGGGAAACAAAGCTGGGGAATCAGAGGCGGGGAATCTGAGTTGGGGAATCAGAGTCGAGGAATCAGATATGGGGAATCAGAGGAGGGGAATCAGAGGCACGGAAAGTGAGGCGGGTAATCAGATATGGGGAATCAGAGGTGGGGAATCAGGGGCGGGGTATCAGAGGCTGGGTATCAGACACGGGGTTTCAGAGGCGGGGAATCAGAGATGGGGAATCAGAGGCTGGGAATCAGAGGCAGGGAATCAGACACGGGGAATCAGAGACGGGGAATCAGAGCTGTGTAATCAGAGGCGGGGAATCAGAGTTGGGGAATCAGAGGCGGGGAATCAGATATGGGGAAACAGAGGAGGGGAATCAGAGGCGGGGAAACAGAGGCGGGGAATCTGATATGGGGAATCAGAGGTGGCGAATGAAAGGTGGTGAATCAGAGATGGGGAATCAGAGGCGGGGAATCAGAGGCAGTGAATCAAACACGGGGAATCATAGGTGGGGAATCAGAGCTGGGGAATCAGAGGCGGGGAATCAGAGTTGGGGAATCAGAGGCGGGGAATCAGATATGGGGAAACAGAGGCTGGGAATCAGAGGCAGGGAAACAGAGGTGGGGAATCATATATGGGGAATCAGAGGTGGGGAATCAGAGGTTGCGAAACAGAGGCAGGGAATCAGAACTGGGGAATCAGAGGCGGGGAATCAGAGCTGGTGAATCAGAGGCAGGGAATCAGAGTTGGGGATTCAGAGGCGGGGAATCAGAGCTGGGGAATCAGAGGCGGGGAATAAGAGTTGGGGAATCAGAGGCGGGGAATCAGATATGGGAATCAGAGGGGGGAATCAGAGGCGGGGAAACTGAGGCGGGGAATCAAATATGGGGAATCAGTGGTGGTGAATCAGAGGTGGGGAATCAGAGATGGGGAATCAGAGGCTGGGAATCAGAGGCACGGAATCAGACGCGGGGATTCAGAGGCGGGGAATCAGAGCTGGGGAATCAGATGCGGTGAATCAGAGTTGGGGAATCCGAGGCGGGGAATCAGAGGCGGGGAATCAGTGGCAGGGAATCAGACACGGGGAATCAGAGGCGGGGAATCAGTGATGGGGAATCAGAGGCGGGGCATCAGAGGCAGGGAATCAGATGCGGGGAATCAGAGGCGGGGAATCAGAGCTGGGGAATCAGAGGCGGGGAATCAGAGTTGGGGAAACAGAGGCGGGGAATCAGAGGCGGGGAAACAGAGGCGGGGAATCACATATGGGGAATCAGAGGTGGGGAATCAGAAGTTGGGAATCAGAGGCAGGGAATCAGATGTGCGGAATCAGAGATGGGGAATCAAGGACAGCAAATCAGAGGCGGGGTACCAGAGGCGGGGAATCAGAGGCCGGGAATCAGAGGCCGGGAATGAGAAGCCGGGAATCAGAGGCCGGGAATCAGTGGCCGGGAATCAGAGTTGGGGATTCAGAGGCGGAGCATCAGAGGAGCATCAGTTGAGCATCAGAGGAGCATCAGAGGAGCATCGGAGGAGCATCAGAGGAGAATCAGAGGAGCATCAGATGAGCATCACAGGAGCATCAGAGGAGCATCAGAGGAGCATCAGAGGAGCATCTGAGGAGCATCAGAGGAGCATCAGAGGAGCATCAGAGGAGCATCAGAGGTGCATCAGGGGAGCATCAGAGGTGCAGGAGCAGGAGCAGGAGCAGAAACAGGAGCAGGAGCAGGAGCAGGAGCAGGAGCAGGAGCAGGAGCAGGAGCAGGAGCAGGAGCAGGAGCAGGAGCAGGAGCAGGAGCATCAGAGGAGCATCGGAGGAGCATCGGAGGAGCATCGGAGGAGCATCAGAGGAGCATCAGAGGAGCATCAGAGGAGCATCAGAGGAGCCTCAGAGGAGCCTCAGAGGAGCATCAGAGGAGCATCAGAGGAGCATCAGTGGAGCATCAGAGGAGCATCAGAGTAGCATCAGTGGAGCATCAGAGGAGCATCAGTTGAGCATCAGAGGAGCATCAGAGGAGCATCAGAGGAGCATCAGAGGAGCATCAGAGGAGCATCAGAGGAGCATCAGATGAGCATCAGAGGAGCATCAGAGGAGCATCAGAGGAGTATCAGAGGAGCATCAGTGGAGCATCAGTGGAGCATCAGAGGAGCATCAGAGGAGCATCAGAGGAGCATCAGAGGAGCAACAGAGGAGCATCAGAGGAGCATCAGAGGAGCATCAGAGGAGCATCAGAGGAGCATCAGAGGAGCATCAGTGTAGCATCAGAGGAGCATCAGAGGAGCATCAGAGGAGCATCAGAGGAGCAACAGAGAAGCATCAGAGGAGCAACAGAGGAGCATCAGAGGAGCATCAGAGAAGCATCAGAGGAGCCTCAGAGGAGCATCGGAGGAGCATCAGAGGTGCATCAGAGGAGCATCAGAGGAGCATCAGAGGAGCATCAGAGGAGCATCAGAGGAGCATCAGAGGAGCATCAGTGGAGCATCAGAGCAGCATCAGAGGAGCATCAGAGCAGCATCAGAGGAGCATCAGAGGAGCATCAGAGGAGCATCAGAGGAGCATCAGAGGAGCATCAGAGGAGCATCAGAGGAGCATCAGTGGAGCATCAGTGGAGCATCAGAGGAGCATCAGAGGAGCATCAGAGGAGCATCAGAGGAGCATCAGAGGAGCATCAGTGGAGCATCAGAGCAGCATCAGAGGAGCATCAGAGGAGCATCAGAGGAGCATCAGAGGAGCATCAGAGGAGCATCAGAGGAGCATCAGAGGAGCATCAGAGGAGCATCAGAGGAGCATCAGAGGAGCATCAGAGGAGCATCAGTTGAGCATCAGAGGAGCATCAGAGGAGCATCAGAGGAGCATCAGAGGAGCAACAGAGGAGCATCAGAGGAGCATCAGAGGAGCATCAGAGGAGCATCAGAGGAGCATCAGAGGAGCATCAGAGGAGCATCAGAGGAGCATCAGAGGAGCATCAGAGGAGCATCAGTGGAGCATCAGAGCAGCATCAGAGGAGCATCAGAGGAGCATCAGAGGAGCATCAGAGGAGCATCAGAGGAGCATCAGAGGAGCATCAGAGGAGCATCAGAGTAGCATCAGTGGAGCATCAGAGGAGCATCAGTTGAGCATCAGAGGAGCATCAGAGGAGCATCAGAGGAGCATCAGAGGAGCAACAGAGGAGCATCAGAGGAGCATCAGAGGAGCATCAGAGGAGCATCAGAGGAGCATCAGAGGAGCATCAGAGGAGCATCAGAGGAGCATCAGAGGAGCATCAGAGGAGCATCAGAGGAGCATCAGAGGAGCATCAGTGTAGCATCAGAGGAGCATCAGAGGAGCATCAGAGGAGCATCAGAGGAGCATCAGAGGAGCAACAGAGGAGCATCAGAGGAGCAACAGAGGAGCAGGAGCAGGAGCAGGAGCAGGTGCAGGAGCAGAAGCAGGAGCAGGAGCAGGTGCAGGAGCAAGAGCATCAGAGGAACATCAGAGGAGCAGGAGCAGGAGCAGGAGCAGGAGCAGGAAAAGGAGCAGGAGCATCAGAGGAGCATCAGAGGAGCATCAGAGGAGCATCAGAGGAGCATCAGAGGAGCATCAGAGGAGCATCAGTGGAGCATCAGTGGAGCATCAGAGGAGCATCAGAGGAGCATCAGAGGAGCATCAGAGGAGCAACAGAGGAGCATCAGAGGAGCATCAGAGGAGCATCAGAGGAGCATCAGAGGAGCATCAGAGGAGCATCAGAGGAGCATCAGAGGAGCATCAGTGTAGCATCAGAGGAGCATCAGAGGAGCATCAGAGGAGCATCAGAGGAGCATCAGAGGAGCAACAGAGGAGCATCAGAGGAGCAACAGAGGAGCATCAGAGGAGCATCAGAGAAGCATCAGAGGAGCCTCAGAGGAGCATCGGAGGAGCATCAGAGGAGCATCAGAGGAGCATCAGAGGAGCATCAGAGGAGCATCAGAGGAGCATCAGAGGAGCATCAGAGGAGCCTCAGAGGAGCCTCAGAGGAGCATCAGAGGAGCATCAGAGGAGCATTAGAGGAGCATCAGAGGAGCATCAGAGGAGCATCAGAGGAGCATCAGAGGAGCATCAGAGGAGCATCAGAGGAGCAACAGAGGAGCATCAGAGGAGCATCAGAGGAGCCTCAGAGGAGCCTCAGAGGAGCATCAGAGGAGCATCAGAGGAGCATCAGAGGAGCAACAGAGGAGCATCAGAGGAGCATCAGAGGAGCCTCAGAGGAGCATCAGAGGAGCAACAGAGGAGCATCAGAGGAGCATCAGAGGAGCCTCAGAGGAGCATCAGAGGAGCATCAGAGGAGGATCAGAGGAGCATCAGAGGACCATCAGAGGAGCATCAGAGGAGAATCAGAGGAGCATCAGAGGAGCATCAGAGGAGCAACAGAGGAGCATCAGAGGAGCCTCAGAGGAGCCTCAGAGGAGCATCAGAGGAGCATCAGAGGAGCATCAGAGGAGCATCAGAGGAGCATCAGTGGAGCATCAGAGGAGCATCAGTGGAGCATCAGTGGAGCATCAGAGGAGCATCAGAGGAGCATCTGAGGAGCATCAGAGGAGCAACAGAGGAGCATCAGAGGAGCATCAGAGGAGCATCAGTGGAGCATCAGAGGAGCATCAGAGTAGCATCAGTGGAGCATCAGAGGAGCATCAGTTGAGCATCAGAGGAGCATCAGAGGAGCATCAGAGGAGCATCAGAGGAGCATCAGAGGAGCATCAGAGGAGCATCAGATGAGCATCAGAGGAGCATCAGAGGAGCATCAGAGGAGTATCAGAGGAGCATCAGTGGAGCATCAGTGGAGCATCAGAGGAGCATCAGAGGAGCATCAGAGGAGCATCAGAGGAGCAACAGAGGAGCATCAGAGGAGCATCAGAGGAGCATCAGAGGAGCATCAGAGGAGCATCAGAGGAGCATCAGTGTAGCATCAGAGGAGCATCAGAGGAGCATCAGAGGAGCATCAGAGGAGCAACAGAGAAGCATCAGAGGAGCAACAGAGGAGCATCAGAGGAGCATCAGAGAAGCATCAGAGGAGCCTCAGAGGAGCATCGGAGGAGCATCAGAGGAGCATCAGAGGAGCATCAGAGGAGCATCAGAGGAGCATCAGAGGAGCATCAGAGGAGCATCAGAGGAGCATCAGTGGAGCATCAGAGCAGCATCAGAGGAGCATCAGAGCAGCATCAGAGGAGCATCAGAGGAGCATCAGAGGAGCATCAGAGGAGCATCAGAGGAGCATCAGAGGAGCATCAGAGGAGCATCAGTGGAGCATCAGTGGAGCATCAGAGGAGCATCAGAGGAGCATCAGAGGAGCATCAGAGGAGCATCAGAGGAGCATCAGTGGAGCATCAGAGCAGCATCAGAGGAGCATCAGAGGAGCATCAGAGGAGCATCAGAGGAGCATCAGAGGAGCATCAGAGGAGCATCAGTGTAGCATCAGAGGAGCATCAGAGGAGCATCAGAGGAGCATCAGAGGAGCATCAGAGGAGCATCAGAGGAGCATCAGAGGAGCATCAGTGGAGCATCAGAGGAGCATCAGAGGAGCATCAGAGGAGCATCAGAGGAGGATCAGAGGAGGATCAGAGGAGCATCACAGGAGCATCAGAGGAGCATCAGAGGAGCATCAGAGGAGCATCAGAGGAGCACCAGAGAAGCAGGAGCAGGAGCAGGAGCAGGAGCATCAGAGGAGCATCAGAGGAGCATCAGAGGAGCAGGAGCAGGGTCAGGAGCATCAGAGGAGCATCAGAGTAGCATCAGAGGAGCATCAGAGGAGCATGAGAGGAGCATCAGAGGAGCAACAGAGGAGCATCAGAGGAGCATCAGAGGAGCATCAGAGGAGCATCAGAGGAGCAACAGAGGAGCATCAGAGGAGCATCAGAGGAGCATCAGAGGAGCCTCAGAGGAGCATCAGAGGAGCATCAGAGGAGCATCAGAGGAGCATCAGACGAGCATCACAGGAGCATCAGAGGAGCAACAGAGGAGCATCAGAGGAGCATCAGAGGAGCATCAGAGGAGCATCAGAGGAGCATCAGAGGAGCATCAGAGGAGCGTCAGAGGAGCGTCAGAGGAGCGTCAGAGGAGCATCAGAGGAGCATCAGAGGAGCATCAGAGGAGCAACAGAGGAGCATCAGAGGAGCATCAGAGGAGCATCAGAGGAGCATCAGAGGAGCCTCAGAGGAGCATCAGAGGAGCATCAGAGGAGCATCAGAGGAGCATCAGAGGAGCATCAGAGGAGCATCAGAGGAGCATCAGTGGAGCATCAGTGGAGCATCAGAGGAGCATCAGAGGAGCATCTGAGGAGCATCAGAGGAGCAACAGAGGAGCATCAGAGGAGCATCAGAGGAGCATCAGTGGAGCATCAGAGGAGCATCAGAGGAGCATCAGTGGAGCATCAGAGGAGCATCAGTTGAGCATCAGAGGAGCATCAGAGGAGCATCAGAGGAGCATCAGAGGAGCATCAGAGGAGCATCAGAGGAGCATCAGAGGAGCATCAGAGGAGCATCAGAGGAGTATCAGAGGAGCATCAGTGGAGCATCAGTGGAGCATCAGAGGAGCATCAGAGGAGCATCAGAGGAGCATCAGAGGAGCAACAGAGGAGCATCAGACGAGCATCAGAGGAGCATCAGAGGAGCATCAGAGGAGCATCAGAGGAGCTTCAGAGGAGCATCAGTGTAGCATCAGAGGAGCATCAGAGGAGCATCAGAGGAGCATCAGAGGAGCATCAGAGGAGCATCAGAGGAGCATCAGAGGAGCATCAGTGGAGCATCAGTGGAGCATCAGAGGAGCATCAGAGGAGCATCAGAGGAGCATCAGAGGAGCATCAGAGGAGCATCAGTGGAGCATCAGAGCAGCATCAGAGGAGCATCAGAGGAGCATCAGAGGAGCATCAGAGGAGCATCAGAGGAGCATCAGAGGAGCATCAGAGGAGCATCAGAGGAGCATCAGAGGAGCATCAGAGGAGCATCAGAGGAGCATCAGTGGAGCATCAGAGGAGCATCAGAGGAGCATCAGTGGAGCATCAGAGGAGCATCAGAGGAGCATCAGAGGAACATCAGAGGAGCATCAGAGGAGCATCAGAGGAGCATCAGAGGAGCATCAGAGGAGCATCAGAGGAGCATCAGAGGAGCATCAGAGGAGCATCAGAGGAGCATCAGAGGAGCATCAGAGGAGCATCAGAGGAGCAGGAGCAGGAGCAGGAGCAGGAGCAGGAGCAGGAGCAGTAGCAGGAGCAGGAGCAGGTGCAGGAGCAGGAGCATCAGAGGAGCATCAGAGGAGCAGGAGCAGGATCAGGAGCAGGAGCAGGAGCAGGAGCAGGAGCATCAGAGGAGCATCAGGGGAGCAGGAGCAGGAGCAGGAGCAGGAGCAGGAGCATCAGAGGAGCATCAGAGGAGCATCAGAGGAGCATCAGAGGAGCATCAGAGGAGCCTCAGAGGAGCATCAGAGGAGCATCAGAGGAGCAACAGAGGAGCATCAGAGGAGCATCAGAGGAGCCTCAGAGGAGCCTCAGAGGAGCATTAGAGGAGCATCAGAGGAGCATCAGAGGAGCATCAGAGGAGCATCAGAGGAGCATCAGAGGAGCATCAGTGGAGCATCAGTGGAGCATCAGAGGAGCATCAGAGGAGCATCTGAGGAGCATCAGAGGAGCAACAGAGGAGCATCAGAGGAGCATCTGAGGAGCATCAGAGGAGCATCAGTGGAGCATCAGTGGAGCATCAGAGGAGCATCTGAGGAGCATCAGAGGAGCAACAGAGGAGCATCAGAGGAGCATCAGAGGAGCATCAGTGGAGCATCAGAGGAGCATCAGAGTAGCATCAGTGGAGCATCAGAGGAGCATCAGTTGAGCATCAGAGGAGCATCAGAGGAGCATCAGAGGAGCATCAGAGGAGCATCAGAGGAGTATCAGAGGAGCATCAGTGGAGCATCAGTGGAGCATCAGAGGAGCATCAGAGGAGCATCAGAGGAGCATCAGAGGAGCAACAGAGGAGCATCAGAGGAGCATCAGAGGAGCATCAGAGGAGCATCAGAGGAGCATCAGAGGAGCATCAGAGGAGCATCAGTGTAGCATCAGAGGAGCATCAGAGGAGCATCAGAGGAGCATCAGAGGAGCAACAGAGAAGCATCAGAGGAGCAACAGAGGAGCATCAGAGGTGCATCAGAGAAGCATCAGAGGAGCCTCAGAGGAGCATCGGAGGAGCATCAGAGGAGCATCAGAGGAGCATCAGAGGAGCATCAGAGGAGCATCAGAGGAGCATCAGAGGAGCATCAGAGGAGCATCAGTGGAGCATCAGAGCAGCATCAGAGGAGCATCAGAGCAGCATCAGAGGAGCATCAGAGGAGCATCAGAGGAGCATCAGAGGAGCATCAGAGGAGCATCAGAGGAGCATCAGAGGAGCATCAGAGGAGCATCAGTGGAGCATCAGTGGAGCATCAGAGGAGCATCAGAGGAGCATCAGAGGAGCATCAGAGGAGCATCAGAGGAGCATCAGTGGAGCATCAGAGCAGCATCAGAGGAGCATCAGAGGAGCATCAGAGGAGCATCAGAGGAGCATCAGAGCAGCATCAGAGGAGCATCAGAGCAGCATCAGAGGAGCATCAGAGGAGCATCAGAGGAGCATCAGAGGAGCATCAGAGGAGCATCAGAGGAGCATCAGAGGAGCATCAGTGGAGCATCAGTGGAGCATCAGAGGAGCATCAGAGGAGCATCAGAGGAGCATCAGAGGAGCATCAGAGGAGCATCAGTGGAGCATCAGAGCAGCATCAGAGGAGCATCAGAGGAGCATCAGAGGAGCATCAGAGGAGCATCAGAGGAGCATCAGAGGAGCATCAGAGGAGCATCAGAGGAGCATCAGAGGAGCATCAGAGGAGCATCAGTGGAGCATCAGAGGAGCATCAGAGGAGCATCAGTGGAGCATCAGAGGAGCATCAGAGGAGCATCAGAGGAGCATCAGAGGAGCATCAGAGGAGTATCAGAGGAGCATCAGAGGAGCATCAGAGGAGCATCAGAGGAGCATCAGAGGAGCATCAGAGGAGCATCAGAGGAGCATCAGAGGAGCATCAGAGGAGCATCAGAGTTGCATCAGTGGAGCATCAGTGGAGCATCAGAGGAGCATCAGAGGAGCAACAGAGGAGCATCAGAGGAGCATCAGAGGAGCATCAGAGGAGCCTCAGAGGAGCATCAGAGGAGCATCAGAGGAGCATCAGAGGAGCATCAGACGAGCATCACAGGAGCATCAGAGGAGCAACAGAGGAGCATCAGAGGAGCATCAGAGGAGCATCAGAGGAGCATCAGAGGAGCATCAGAGGAGCATCAGAGGAGCGTCAGAGGAGCGTCAGAGGAGCGTCAGAGGAGCATCAGAGGAGCATCAGAGGAGCATCAGAGGAGCAACAGAGGAGCATCAGAGGAGCATCAGAGGAGCATCAGAGGAGCATCAGAGGAGCCTCAGAGGAGCATCAGAGGAGCATCAGAGGAGCATCAGAGGAGCATCAGAGGAGCATCAGAGGAGCATCAGAGGAGCATCAGTGGAGCATCAGTGGAGCATCAGAGGAGCATCAGAGGAGCATCTGAGGAGCATCAGAGGAGCAACAGAGGAGCATCAGAGGAGCATCAGAGGAGCATCAGTGGAGCATCAGAGGAGCATCAGAGGAGCATCAGTGGAGCATCAGAGGAGCATCAGTTGAGCATCAGAGGAGCATCAGAGGAGCATCAGAGGAGCATCAGAGGAGCATCAGAGGAGCATCAGAGGAGCATCAGAGGAGCATCAGAGGAGCATCAGAGGAGTATCAGAGGAGCATCAGTGGAGCATCAGTGGAGCATCAGAGGAGCATCAGAGGAGCATCAGAGGAGCATCAGAGGAGCAACAGAGGAGCATCAGACGAGCATCAGAGGAGCATCAGAGGAGCATCAGAGGAGCATCAGAGGAGCTTCAGAGGAGCATCAGTGTAGCATCAGAGGAGCATCAGAGGAGCATCAGAGGAGCATCAGAGGAGCATCAGAGGAGCATCAGAGGAGCATCAGAGGAGCATCAGTGGAGCATCAGTGGAGCATCAGAGGAGCATCAGAGGAGCATCAGAGGAGCATCAGAGGAGCATCAGAGGAGCATCAGTGGAGCATCAGAGCAGCATCAGAGGAGCATCAGAGGAGCATCAGAGGAGCATCAGAGGAGCATCAGAGGAGCATCAGAGGAGCATCAGAGGAGCATCAGAGGAGCATCAGAGGAGCATCAGAGGAGCATCAGAGGAGCATCAGTGGAGCATCAGAGGAGCATCAGAGGAGCATCAGTGGAGCATCAGAGGAGCATCAGAGGAGCATCAGAGGAACATCAGAGGAGCATCAGAGGAGCATCAGAGGAGCATCAGAGGAGCATCAGAGGAGCATCAGAGGAGCATCAGAGGAGCATCAGAGGAGCATCAGAGGAGCATCAGAGGAGCATCAGAGGAGCATCAGAGGAGCAGGAGCAGGAGCAGGAGCAGGAGCAGGAGCAGGAGCAGTAGCAGGAGCAGGAGCAGGTGCAGGAGCAGGAGCATCAGAGGAGCATCAGAGGAGCAGGAGCAGGATCAGGAGCAGGAGCAGGAGCAGGAGCAGGAGCATCAGAGGAGCATCAGGGGAGCAGGAGCAGGAGCAGGAGCAGGAGCAGGAGCATCAGAGGAGCATCAGAGGAGCATCAGAGGAGCATCAGAGGAGCATCAGAGGAGCCTCAGAGGAGCATCAGAGGAGCATCAGAGGAGCAACAGAGGAGCATCAGAGGAGCATCAGAGGAGCCTCAGAGGAGCCTCAGAGGAGCATTAGAGGAGCATCAGAGGAGCATCAGAGGAGCATCAGAGGAGCATCAGAGGAGCATCAGAGGAGCATCAGTGGAGCATCAGTGGAGCATCAGAGGAGCATCAGAGGAGCATCTGAGGAGCATCAGAGGAGCAACAGAGGAGCATCAGAGGAGCATCTGAGGAGCATCAGAGGAGCATCAGTGGAGCATCAGTGGAGCATCAGAGGAGCATCTGAGGAGCATCAGAGGAGCAACAGAGGAGCATCAGAGGAGCATCAGAGGAGCATCAGTGGAGCATCAGAGGAGCATCAGAGTAGCATCAGTGGAGCATCAGAGGAGCATCAGTTGAGCATCAGAGGAGCATCAGAGGAGCATCAGAGGAGCATCAGAGGAGCATCAGAGGAGCATCAGAGGAGCATCAGAGGAGCATCAGAGGAGCATCAGAGGAGTATCAGAGGAGCATCAGTGGAGCATCAGTGGAGCATCAGAGGAGCATCAGAGGAGCATCAGAGGAGCATCAGAGGAGCAACAGAGGAGCATCAGAGGAGCATCAGAGGAGCATCAGAGGAGCATCAGAGGAGCATCAGAGGAGCATCAGAGGAGCATCAGTGTAGCATCAGAGGAGCATCAGAGGAGCATCAGAGGAGCATCAGAGGAGCAACAGAGAAGCATCAGAGGAGCAACAGAGGAGCATCAGAGGTGCATCAGAGAAGCATCAGAGGAGCCTCAGAGGAGCATCGGAGGAGCATCAGAGGAGCATCAGAGGAGCATCAGAGGAGCATCAGAGGAGCATCAGAGGAGCATCAGAGGAGCATCAGAGGAGCATCAGTGGAGCATCAGAGCAGCATCAGAGGAGCATCAGAGCAGCATCAGAGGAGCATCAGAGGAGCATCAGAGGAGCATCAGAGGAGCATCAGAGGAGCATCAGAGGAGCATCAGAGGAGCATCAGAGGAGCATCAGTGGAGCATCAGTGGAGCATCAGAGGAGCATCAGAGGAGCATCAGAGGAGCATCAGAGGAGCATCAGAGGAGCATCAGTGGAGCATCAGAGCAGCATCAGAGGAGCATCAGAGGAGCATCAGAGGAGCATCAGAGGAGCATCAGAGGAGCATCAGAGGAGCATCAGAGGAGCATCAGAGGAGCATCAGAGGAGCATCAGAGGAGCATCAGAGGAGCATCAGTGGAGCATCAGAGGAGCATCAGAGGAGCATCAGTGGAGCATCAGAGGAGCATCAGAGGAGCATCAGAGGAGCATCAGAGGAGCATCAGAGGAGCATCAGAGGAGCATCAGAGGAGCATCAGAGGAGCATCAGAGGAGCATCAGAGGAGCATCAGAGGAGCATCAGAGGAGCATCAGAGGAGCATCAGAGGAGCATCAGAGGAGCAGGAGCAGGAGCAGGAGCAGGAGCAGGAGCAGGAGCAGTAGCAGGAGCAGGAGCAGGTGCAGGAGCAGGAGCATCAGAGGAGCATCAGAGGAGCAGGAGCAGGATCAGGAGCAGGAGCAGGAGCAGGAGCAGGAGCATCAGAGGAGCATCAGGGGAGCAGGAGCAGGAGCAGGAGCAGGAGCAGGAGCATCAGAGGAGCATCAGAGGAGCATCAGAGGAGCATCAGAGGAGCATCAGAGGAGCCTCAGAGGAGCATCAGAGGAGCATCAGAGGAGCATCAGAGGAGCATCAGAGGAGCATCAGAGGAGCCTCAGAGGAGCGTCAGAGGAGCATCAGAGGAGCATCAGAGGAGCATCAGAGGAGCATCAGAGGAGCATCAGAGGAGCATCAGAGGAGGATCAGAGGAGCATCAGAGGACCATCAGAGGAGCATCAGAGGAGAATCAGAGGTGCATCAGAGGAGCATCAGAGGAGCAACAGAGGAGCATCAGAGGAGCATCAGAGGAGCCTCAGAGGAGCCTCAGAGGAGCATTAGAGGAGCATCAGAGGAGCATCAGAGGAGCATCAGAGGAGCATCAGAGGAGCATCAGAGGAGCATCAGTGGAGCATCAGTGGAGCATCAGAGGAGCATCAGAGGAGCATCTGAGGAGCATCAGAGGAGCAACAGAGGAGCATCAGAGGAGCATCTGAGGAGCATCAGAGGAGCATCAGAGGAGCATCAGAGTAGCATCAGTGGAGCATCAGAGGAGCATCAGTTGAGCATCAGTGGAGCATCAGAGGAGCATCAGTGGAGCATCAGAGGAGCATCAGAGGAGCATCAGAGGAGCATCAAAGGAGCATCAGTGGAGCATCAGAGGAGCATCAGAGGAGCATCAGAGGAGCATCAGAGGAGCATCAGAGGAGCATCAGAGGAGCATCAGAGGAGCATCAGAGGAGCATCAGAGGAGCATCAGAGGAGCATCAGAGGAGCATCAGAGGAGCATCAGAGGAGCATCAGAGGAGCATCAGTGGAGCATCAGAGGAGCATCAGAGGAGCATCAGTGGAGCATCAGTGGAGCATCAGAGGAGCATCAGAGGAGCATCAGAGGAGCATCAGAGGAGCATCAGAGGAGCATCAGAGGAGCATCAGAGGAGCATCAGAGGAGCATCAGAGGAGCATCAGAGGAGCATCAGAGGAGCATCAGAGGAGCATCAGAGGAGCATCAGAGGAGCATCAGAGGAGCATCAGATGTGCATCAGTGGAGCATCAGTGGAGCATCAGAGGAGCATCAGAGGAGCATCAGAGTAGCATCAGAGGAGAAACAGAGGAGCATCAGAGGAGCATCAGAGGAGCATCAGAGGAGCATCAGAGGAGCATCAGAGGAGCATCAGTGTAGCATCAGAGGAGCATCAGAGGAGCATCAGAGGAGCATCAGAGGAGCATCAGAGGAGCATCAGAGGAGCATCAGAGGAGCAACAGAGGAGCATCAGAGGAGCAACAGAGGAGCATCAGAGGAGCATCAGAGAAGCATCAGAGGAGCCTCAGAGGAGCATCGGAGGAGCATCAGAGGAGCATCAGAGGAGCATCAGAGGAGCATCAGAGGAGCATCAGAGGAGCATCAGAGGAGCATCAGAGGAGAATCAGTGGAGCATCAGAGCAGCATCAGAGGAGCATCAGAGGAGCATCAGAGGAGCATCAGAGGAGCATCAGAGGAGCATCAGAGGAGCATCAGACGAGCATCAGAGGAGCATCAGAGGAGCATCAGAGGAGCATCAGAGGAGCATCAGAGGAGCATCAGTGTAGCATCAGTGGAGCATCAGAGGAGCATCAGAGGAGCATCAGAGGAGCATCAGAGGAGCAACAGAGGAGCATCAGAGGAGCATCAGAGGAGCAACAGAGGAGCATCAGAGGAGCATCAGAGGAGCATCAGAGGAGCATCAGAGGAGTATCAGAGGAGCATCAGAGGAGCATCAGAGGAGCATCAGTGTAGCATCAGAGGAGCATCAGAGGAGCATCAGAGGAGCAACAGAGGAGCATCAGAGGAGCATCAGAGGAGCAACAGAGGAGCATCAGAGGAGCAACAGAGGAGCATCAGAGGAGCATCAGAGAAGCATCAGAGGAGCCTCAGAGGAGCATCGGAGGAGCATCAGAGGAGCATCAGAGGAGCATCAGAGGAGCATCAGAGGAGCATCAGAGGAGCATCAGAGGAGCATCAGAGGAGCATCAGTGGAGCATCAGAGCAGCATCAGAGGAGCATCAGAGGAGCATCAGAGGAGCATCAGAGGAGCATCAGAGGAGCATCAGAGGAGCATCAGAGGAGCATCAGAGGAGCATCAGAGGAGCATCAGAGGAGCATCAGAGGAGCATCAGAGGAGCATCAGTGGAGCATCAGAGCAGCATCAGAGGAGCATCAGAGCAGCATCAGAGGAGCATCAGAGGAGCATCAGAGGAGCATCAGAGGAGCATCAGAGGAGCATCAGAGGAGCATCAGAGGAGCATCAGAGGAGCATCAGAGGAGTATCAGAGGAGCATCAGAGGAGCATCAGAGGAGCATCAGTGGAGCATCAGTGGAGCATCAGAGGAGCATCAGAGGAGCATCAGAGGAGCATCAGAGGAGCATCAGAGGAGCATCAGAGGAGCATCAGAGGAGCATCAGAGGAGCATCAGAGGAGCATCAGAGGAGCATCAGAGGAGCATCAGAGGAGCATCAGAGGAGCATCAGAGGAGCATCAGAGGAGCATCAGAGTTGCATCAGTGGAGCATCAGTGGAGCATCAGAGGAGCATCAGAGCAGCATCAGAGGAGCATCAGAGGAGCAACAGAGGAGCATCAGAGGAGCATCAGAGGAGCATCAGAGGAGCATCAGAGGAGCATCAGAGGAGCATCAGAGGAGCATCAGAGGAGCATCAGAGGAGCATCAGAGGAGCATCAGAGGAGCATCAGAGGAGCATCAGAGGAGCATCAGAGGAGCATCAGAGGAGCATCAGAGGAGCATCAGAGTTGCATCAGTGGAGCATCAGTGGAGCATCAGAGGAGCATCAGAGGAGCATCAGAGGAGCATCAGAGGAGCAACAGAGGAGCATCAGAGGAGCATCAGAGGAGCATCAGAGGAGCATCAGAGGAGCATCAGAGGAGCATCAGAGGAGCATCAGAGGAGCATCAGAGGAGCATCAGAGGAGCATCAGAGGAGCATCAGAGGAGCATCAGTGTAGCATAAGAGGAGCATCAGAGGAGCATCAGAGGAGCATCAGAGGAGCATCAGAGGAGCAACAGAGGAGCATCAGAGGAGCAACAGAGGAGCAGGAGCAGGAGCAGGAGCAGGTGCAGGAGCAGAAGCAGGAGCAGGAGCAGGTGCAGGAGCAAGAGCATCAGAGGAGCATCAGAGGAGCAGGAGCAGGAGCAGGAGCAGGAGCAGGAAAAGGAGCAGGAGCATCAGAGGAGCATCAGAGGAGCAGGAGCAGGAGCAGGAGCAGGAGCAGGAGCATCAGAGGAGCATCAGAGGAGCATCAGAGGAGCATCAGAGGAGCATCAGAGGAGCATCAGAGGAGCATCAGAGGAGCATCAGAGGAGCATCAGAGGAGCATCAGAGGAGCATCAGAGGAGCATCAGTGGAGCATCAGTGGAGCATCAGAGGAGCATCAGAGGAGCATCAGAGGAGCATCAGAGGAGCAACAGAGGAGCATCAGAGGAGCATCAGAGGAGCATCAGAGGAGCATCAGAGGAGCATCAGAGGAGCATCAGAGGATCATCAGAGGAGCATCAGTGTAGCATCAGAGGAGCATCAGAGGAGCATCAGAGGAGCATCAGAGGAGCATCAGAGGAGCAACAGAGGAGCATCAGAGGAGCAACAGAGGAGCATCAGAGGAGCATCAGAGAAGCATCAGAGGAGCCTCAGAGGAGCATCGGAGGAGCATCAGAGGAGCATCAGAGGAGCATCAGAGGAGCATCAGAGGAGCATCAGAGGAGCATCAGAGGAGCCTCAGAGGAGCCTCAGAGGAGCATCAGAGGAGCATCAGAGGAGCATTAGAGGAGCATCAGAGGAGCATCAGAGGAGCATCAGAGGAGCATCAGAGGAGCATCAGAGGAGCATCAGAGGAGCAACAGAGGAGCATCAGAGGAGCATCAGAGGAGCCTCAGAGGAGACTCAGAGGAGCATCAGAGGAGCTTCAGAGGAGCATCAGAGGAGCAACAGAGGAGCATCAGAGGAGCATCAGAGGAGCCTCAGAGGAGCATCAGAGGAGCAACAGAGGAGCATCAGAGGAGCATCAGAGGAGCCTCAGAGGAGCATCAGAGGAGCATCAGAGGAGGATCAGAGGAGCATCAGAGGACCATCAGAGGAGCATCAGAGGAGAATCAGAGGAGCATCAGAGGAGCATCAGAGGAGCAACAGAGGAGCATCAGAGGAGCCTCAGAGGAGCCTCAGAGGAGCATCAGAGGAGCATCAGAGGAGCATCAGAGGAGCATCAGAGGAGCATCAGAGGAGCATCAGAGGAGCATCAGTGGAGCATCAGTGGAGCATCAGAGGAGCATCAGAGGAGCATCTGAGGAGCATCAGAGGAGCAACAGAGGAGCATCAGAGGAGCATCAGAGGAGCATCAGTGGAGCATCAGAGGAGCATCAGAGTAGCATCAGTGGAGCATCAGAGGAGCATCAGTTGAGCATCAGAGGAGCATCAGAGGAGCATCAGAGGAGCATCAGAGGAGCATCAGAGGAGCATCAGAGGAGCATCAGATGAGCATCAGAGGAGCATCAGAGGAGCATCAGAGGAGTATCAGAGGAGCAGCAGTGGAGCATCAGTGGAGCATCAGAGGAGCATCAGAGGAGCATCAGAGGAGCATCAGAGGAGCAACAGAGGAGCATCAGAGGAGCATCAGAGGAGCATCAGAGGAGCATCAGAGGAGCATCAGAGGAGCATCAGTGTAGCATCAGAGGAGCATCAGAGGAGCATCAGAGGAGCATCAGAGGAGCAACAGAGAAGCATCAGAGGAGCAACAGAGGAGCATCAGAGGAGCATCAGAGAAGCATCAGAGGAGCCTCAGAGGAGCATCGGAGGAGCATCAGAGGAGCATCAGAGGAGCATCAGAGGAGCATCAGAGGAGCATCAGAGGAGCATCAGAGGAGCATCAGAGGAGCATCAGTGGAGCATCAGAGCAGCATCAGAGGAGCATCAGAGCAGCATCAGAGGAGCATCAGAGGAGCATCAGAGGAGCATCAGAGGAGCATCAGAGGAGCATCAGAGGAGCATCAGAGGAGCATCAGTGGAGCATCAGTGGAGCATCAGAGGAACATCAGAGGAGCATCAGAGGAGCATCAGAGGAGCATCAGAGGAGCATCAGTGGAGCATCAGAGCAGCATCAGAGGAGCATCAGAGGAGCATCAGAGGAGCATCAGAGGAGCATCAGAGGAGCATCAGAGGAGCATCAGAGGAGCATCAGAGGAGCATCAGAGGAGCCTCAGAGGAGCATCAGTGGAGCATCAGAGGAGCATCAGAGGAGCATCAGTGGAGCATCAGAGGAGCATCAGAGGAGCATCAGAGGAGCATCAGAGGAGCATCAGAGGAGTATCAGAGGAGCATCAGAGGAGCATCAGAGGAGCATCAGAGGAGCATCAGAGGAGCATCAGAGGAGCATCAGAGGAGCATCAGAGGAGCATCAGAGGAGCATCAGAGTTGCATCAGTGGAGCATCAGTGGAGCATCAGAGGAGCATCAGAGGAGCATCAGAGGAGCATCAGAGGAGCAACAGAGGAGCATCAGAGGAGCATCAGAGGAGCATCAGAGGAGCATCAGAGGAGCATCAGAGGAGCATCAGAGGAGCATCAGAGGAGCATCAGAGGAGCATCAGAGGAGCATCAGAGGAGCATCAGAGGAGCATCAGTGTAGCATCAGAGGAGCATCAGAGGAGCATCAGTGGAGCATCAGAGGAGCATCAGAGGAGCAACAGAGTAGCATCAGAGGAGCAACAGAGGAGCAGGAGCAGGTGCAGGAGCAGAAGCAGGAGCAGGAGCAGGTGCAGGAGCAAGAGCATCAGAGGAGCATCAGAGGAGCAGGAGCAGGAGCAGGAGCAGGAGCAGGAACAGGAGCAGGAGCATCAGAGGAGCATCAGAGGAGCAGGAGCAGGAGCAGGAGCAGGAGCAGGAGCATCAGAGGAGCATCAGAGGAGCATCAGAGGAGCATCAGAGGAGCATCAGAGGAGCATCAGAGGAGCATCATAGGAGCATCAGAGGAGCATCAGAGGAGCATCAGAGGAGCATCAGAGGAGCATCAGTGGAGTATCAGTGGAGCATCAGAGGAGCATCAGAGGAGCATCAGAGGAGCATCGGAGGAGCAACAGAGGAGCATCAGAGGAGCATCAGAGGAGCATCAGAGGAGCATCAGAGGAGCATCAGAGGAGCATCAGAGGAGCATCAGAGGAGCATCAGTGTAGCATCAGAGGAGCATCAGAGGAGCATCAGAGGAGCATCAGAGGAGCAACAGAGGAGCATCAGAGGAGCAACAGAGGAGCATCAGAGGAGCATCAGAGAAGCATCAGAGGAGCCTCAGAGGAGCATCGGAGGAGCATCAGAGGAGCATCAGAGGAGCATCAGAGGAGCATCAGAGGAGCATCAGAGGAGCATCAGAGGAGCATCAGAGGAGCATCGGTGGAGCATCAGAGCAGCATCAGAGGAGCATCAGAGGAGCATCAGAGGAGCATCAGAGGAGCATCAGAGGAGCATCAGAGGAGCATCAGAGGAGCATCAGTGTAGCATCAGAGGAGCATCAGAGGAGCATCAGAGGAGCATCAGAGGAGCATCAGAGGAGCATCAGAGGAGCAACAGAGGAGCATCAGAGGAGCAACAGAGGAGCATCAGAGGAGCATCAGAGAAGCATCAGAGGAGCCTCAGAGAGCATCGGAGGAGCATCAGAGGAGCATCAGAGGAGCATCAGAGGAGCATCAGAGGAGCATCAGAGGAGCATCAGAGGAGCATCAGAGGAGCATCAGTGGAGCATCAGAGCAGCATCAGAGGAGCATCAGAGGAGCATCAGAGGAGCAACAGAGGAGCATCAGAGGAGCATCAGAGGAGCATCAGAGGAGCATCAGAGGAGCATCAGAGGAGCATCAGAGGAGCATCAGAGGAGCATCAGTGGAGCATCAGAGGAGCATCAGAGGAGCATCAGTGGAGCATCAGAGGAGTATCAGAGGAGCATCAGTGGAGCATCAGAGGAGCATCGGAGGAGCATCAGAGGAGCATCAGAGGAGCATCACAGGAGCATCAGTGGAGCATCAGAGGAGCATCAGAGGAGCATCAGAGGAGCATCAGTGGAGCATCAGAGGAGCATCACAGGAGCATCAGTGGAGCATCAGAGGAGCATCAGAGGAGCATCAGAGGAGCATCTGAGGAGCATCAGAGGAGCATCAGAGGAGCATCAGAGGAGCAGGAGCAGGAGCAGGAGCAGGTGCAGGAGCAGGAGCAGGAGCAGGAGCAGGTGCAGGAGCAGGAGCATCAGAGGAGCATCAGAGGAGCAGGAGCAGGAGCAGGAGCAGGAGCAGGGACAGGAGCAGGAGCATCAGAGGAGCACCAGAGGAGCAGGAGCAGGAGCAGGAGCAGGAGCAGGAGCATCAGAGGAGCATCAGAGGAGCAGGAGCAGGAGCAGGAGCAGGAGCAGGAGCATCAGAGGAGCATCAGAGGAGCATCAGAGGAGCATCAGAGGAGCATCAGAGGAGCATCAGAGGAGCATCAGAGGAGCATCAGAGGAGCATCAGAGGAGCATCAGAGGAGCATCAGAGGAGCATCAGTGGAGCATCAGAGGAGCATCAGAGGAGCATCAGAGGAGCATCAGAGGAGCAACAGAGGAGCATCAGAGGAGCATCAGAGGAGCATCAGAGGAGCATCAGAGGAGCATCAGAGGAGCATCAGAGGAGCATCAGAGGAGCATCAGTGTAGCATCAGAGGAGCATCAGAGGAGCATCAGAGGAGCATCAGAGGAGCATCAGAGGAGCAACAGAGGAGCATCAGAGGAGCAACAGAGGAGCATCAGAGGAGCATCAGAGAAGCATCAGAGGAGCCTCAGAGGAGCATCGGAGGAGCATCAGAGGAGCATCAGAGGAGCATCAGAGGAGCATCAGAGGAGCATCAGAGGAGCATCAGAGGAGCATCAGAGGAGCCTCAGAGGAGCCTCAGAGGAGCATCAGAGGAGCATCAGAGGAGCATTAGAGGAGCATCAGAGGAGCATCAGAGGAGCATCAGAGGAGCATCAGAGGAGCATCAGAGGAGCATCAGAGGAGCAACAGAGGAGCATCAGAAGAGCATCAGAGGAGCCTCAGAGGAGCCTCAGAGGAGCATCAGAGGAGCATCAGAGGAGCATCAGAGGAGCAACAGAGGAGCATCAGAGGAGCATCAGAGGAGCCTCAGAGGAGCCTCAGAGGAGCAACAGAGGAGCATCAGAGGAGCATCAGAGGAGCCTCAGAGGAGCATCAGAGGAGCATCAGAGGAGGATCAGAGGAGCATCAGAGGACCATCAGAGGAGCATCAGAGGAGAATCAGAGGAGCATCAGAGGAGCATCAGAGGAGCAACAGAGGAGCATCAGAGGAGCCTCAGAGGAGCCTCAGAGGAGCATCAGAGGAGCATCAGAGGAGCATCAGAGGAGCATCAGAGGAGCATCAGAGGAGCATCAGAGGAGCATCAGTGGAGCATCAGTGGAGCATCAGAGGAGCATCAGAGGAGCATCTGAGGAGCATCAGAGGAGCAACAGAGGAGCATCAGAGGAGCATCAGAGGAGCATCAGTGGAGCATCAGAGGAGCATCAGAGTAGCATCAGTGGAGCATCAGAGGAGCATCAGTTGAGCATCAGAGGAGCATCAGAGGAGCATCAGAGGAGCATCAGAGGAGCATCAGAGGAGCATCAGAGGAGCATCAGATGAGCATCAGAGGAGCATCAGAGGAGCATCAGAGGAGTATCAGAGGAGCATCAGTGGAGCATCAGTGGAGCATCAGAGGAGCATCAGAGGAGCATCAGAGGAGCATCAGAGGAGCAACAGAGGAGCATCAGAGGAGCATCAGAGGAGCATCAGAGGAGCATCAGAGGAGCATCAGAGGAGCATCAGTGTAGCATCAGAGGAGCATCAGAGGAGCATCAGAGGAGCATCAGAGGATCAACAGAGAAGCATCAGAGGAGCAACAGAGGAGCATCAGAGGAGCATCAGAGAAGCATCAGAGGAGCCTCAGAGGAGCATCGGAGGAGCATCAGAGGAGCATCAGAGGAGCATCAGAGGAGCATCAGAGGAGCATCAGAGGAGCATCAGAGGAGCATCAGTGGAGCATCAGAGCAGCATCAGAGGAGCATCAGAGCAGCATCAGAGGAGCATCAGAGGAGCATCAGAGGAGCATCAGAGGAGCATCAGAGGAGCATCAGAGGAGCATCAGAGGAGCATCAGTGGAGCATCAGTGGAGCATCAGAGGAGCATCAGAGGAGCATCAGAGGAGCATCAGAGGAGCATCAGAGGAGCATCAGTGGAGCATCAGAGCAGCATCAGAGGAGCATCAGAGGAGCATCAGAGGAGCATCAGAGGAGCATCAGAGGAGCATCAGAGGAGCATCAGAGGAGCATCAGAGGAGCATCAGAGGAGCATCAGAGGAGCATCAGTGGAGCATCAGAGGAGCATCAGAGGAGCATCAGTGGAGCATCAGAGGAGCATCAGAGGAGCATCAGAGGAGCATCAGAGGAGCATCAGAGGAGTATCAGAGGAGCATCAGAGGAGCATCAGAGGAGCATCAGAGGAGCATCAGAGGAGCATCAGAGGAGCATCAGAGGAGCATCAGAGGAGCATCAGAGGAGCATCAGAGTTGCATCAGTGGAGCATCAGTGGAGCATCAGAGGAGCATCAGAGGAGCATCAGAGGAGCATCAGAGGAGCAACAGAGGAGCATCAGAGGAGCATCAGAGGAGCATCAGAGGAGCATCAGAGGAGCATCAGAGGAGCATCAGAGGAGCATCAGAGGAGCATCAGAGGAGCATCAGAGGAGCATCAGAGGAGCATCAGAGGAGCATCAGTGTAGCATCAGAGGAGCATCAGAGGAGCATCAGAGGAGCATCAGAGGAGCAACAGAGTAGCATCAGAGGAGCAACAGAGGAGCAGGAGCAGGTGCAGGAGCAGAAGCAGGAGCAGGAGCAGGTGCAGGAGCAAGAGCATCAGAGGAGCATCAGAGGAGCAGGAGCAGGAGCAGGAGCAGGAGCAGGAACAGGAGCAGGAGCATCAGAGGAGCATCAGAGGAGCAGGAGCAGGAGCAGGAGCAGGAGCAGGAGCATCAGAGGAGCATCAGAGGAGCATCAGAGGAGCATCAGAGGAGCATCAGAGGAGCATCAGAGGAGCATCAGAGGAGCATCAGAGGAGCATCAGAGGAGCATCAGAGGAGCATCAGAGGAGCATCAGTGGAGTATCAGTGGAGCATCAGAGGAGCATCAGAGGAGCATCAGAGGAGCATCGGAGGAGCAACAGAGGAGCATCAGAGGAGCATCAGAGGAGCATCAGAGGAGCATCAGAGGAGCATCAGAGGAGCATCAGAGGAGCATCAGAGGAGCATCAGTGTAGCTTCAGAGGAGCATCAGAGGAGCATCAGAGGAGCATCAGAGGAGCAACAGAGGAGCATCAGAGGAGCAACAGAGGAGCATCAGAGGAGCATCAGAGAAGCATCAGAGGAGCCTCAGAGGAGCATCGGAGGAGCATCAGAGGAGCATCAGAGGAGCATCAGAGGAGCATCAGAGGAGCATCAGAGGAGCATCAGAGGAGCATCAGAGGAGCATCGGTGGAGCATCAGAGCAGCATCAGAGGAGCATCAGAGGAGCATCATAGGAGCATCATAGGAGCATCAGAGGAGCATCAGAGGAGCATCAGAGGAGCATCAGTGTAGCATCAGAGGAGCATCAGAGGAGCATCAGAGGAGCATCAGAGGAGCATCAGAGGAGCATCAGAGGAGCAACAGAGGAGCATCAGAGGAGCAACAGAGGAGCATCAGAGGAGCATCAGAGAAGCATCAGAGGAGCCTCAGAGGAGCATCGGAGGAGCATCAGAGGAGCATCAGAGGAGCATCAGAGGAGCATCAGAGGAGCATCAGAGGAGCATCAGAGGAGCATCAGAGGAGCATCAGTGGAGCATCAGAGCAGCATCAGAGGAGCATCAGAGGAGCATCAGAGGAGCAACAGAGGAGCATCAGAGGAGCATCAGAGGAGCATCAGAGGAGCATCAGAGGAGCATCAGAGGAGCATCAGAGGAGCATCAGAGGAGCATCAGTGGAGCATCAGAGGAGCATCAGAGGAGCATCAGAGGAGCATCAGAGGAGTATCAGAGGAGCATCAGTGGAGCATCAGAGGAGCATCGGAGGAGCATCAGAGGAGCATCAGAGGAGCATCACAGGAGCATCAGTGGAGCATCAGAGGAGCATCAGAGGAGCATCAGAGGAGCATCAGAGGAGCCTCAGAGGAGCATCACAGGAGCATCAGTGGAGCATCAGAGGAGCATCAGAGGAGCATCAGAGGAGCATCTGAGGAGCATCAGAGGAGCATCAGAGGAGCATCAGAGGAGCAGGAGCAGGAGCAGGAGCAGGTGCAGGAGCAGGAGCAGGAGCAGGAGCAGGTGCAGGAGCAGGAGCATCAGAGGAGCATCAGAGGAGCAGGAGCAGGAGCAGGAGCAGGAGCAGGGACAGGAGCAGGAGCATCAGAGGAGCACCAGAGGAGCAGGAGCAGGAGCAGGAGCAGGAGCAGGAGCATCAGAGGAGCATCAGAGGAGCATCAGAGGAGCAGGAGAAGGAGCAGGAGCATCAGAGGAGCATCAGAGGAGCATCAGAGGAGCATCAGAGGAGCAACAGAGGAGCATCAGAGGAGCATCAGAGGAGCATCAGTGGAGCATCAGTGGAGCATCAGAGAAGCATCAGAGGAGCATCAGAGGAGCATCAGAGGAGCATCAGTGGAGCATCAGAGGAGCATCAGAGGAGCATCAGAGGAGCATCAGAGGAGCATCAGAGGAGCATCAGAGGAGCATCAGAGGAGCATCAGAGGAGCAACAGAGGAGCATCAGAGGAGCATCAGAGGATTATCAGAGGAGCATCAGAGGAGCATCAGAGGAGCATCAGAGGAGCATCAGAGGAGCATCAGTGTAGCATCAGAGGAGCATCAGAGGAGCATCAGAGGAGCATCAGAGGAGCATCAGAGGAGCATCAGAGGAGCATCAGAGGAGCATCAGTGGAGCATCAGAGGAGCATCAGAGGAGCATCAGAGGAGCATCAGAGGAGGATCAGAGGAGGATCAGAGGAGCATCACAGGAGCATCAGAGGAGCATCAGAGGAGCATCAGAGGAGCATCAGAGGAGCACCAGAGAAGCAGGAGCAGGAGCAGGAGCAGGAGCATCAGAGGAGCATCAGAGGAGCATCAGAGGAGCAGGAGCAGGGTCAGGAGCATCAGAGGAGCATCAGAGGAGCATCAGAGGAGCATCAGAGGAGCATGAGAGGAGCATCAGAGGAGCAACAGAGGAGCATCAGAGGAGCATCAGAGGAGCATCAGAGGAGCATCAGAGGAGCAACAGAGGAGCATCAGAGGAGCATCAGAGGAGCATCAGAGGAGCCTCAGAGGAGCATCAGAGGAGCATCAGAGGAGCATCAGAGGAGCATCAGAGGAACATCACAGGAGCATCAGAGGAGCAACAGAGGAGCATCAGAGGAGCATCAGAGGAGCATCAGAGGAGCATCAGAGGAGCATCAGAGGAGCATCAGAGGAGCGTCAGAGGAGCGTCAGAGGAGCGTCAGAGGAGCATCAGAGGAGCATCAGAGGAGCATCAGAGGAGCAACAGAGGAGCATCAGAGGAGCATCAGAGGAGCATCAGAGGAGCATCAGAGGAGCCTCAGAGGAGCATCAGAGGAGCATCAGAGGAGCATCAGAGGAGCATCAGAGGATCATCAGAGGAGCATCAGAGGAGCATCAGTGGAGCATCAGTGGAGCATCAGAGGAGCATCAGAGGAGCATCTGAGGAGCATCAGAGGAGCAACAGAGGAGCATCAGAGGAGCATCAGAGGAGCATCAGTGGAGCATCAGAGGAGCATCAGAGTAGCATCAGTGGAGCATCAGAGGAGCATCAGTTGAGCATCAGAGGAGCATCAGAGGAGCATCAGAGGAGCATCAGAGGAGCATCAGAGGAGCATCAGAGGAGCATCAGAGGAGCATCAGAGGAGTATCAGAGGAGCATCAGTGGAGCATCAGTGGAGCATCAGAGGAGCATCAGAGGAGCATCAGAGGAGCATCAGAGGAGCAACAGAGGAGCATCAGAGGAGCATCAGAGGAGCATCAGAGGAGCATCAGAGGAGCATCAGAGGAGCATCAGAGGAGCATCAGTGTAGCATCAGAGGAGCATCAGAGGAGCATCAGAGGAGCATCAGAGGAGCAACAGAGAAGCATCAGAGGAGCAACAGAGGAGCATCAGAGGTGCATCAGAGAAGCATCAGAGGAGCCTCAGAGGAGCATCGGAGGAGCATCAGAGGAGCATCAGAGGAGCATCAGAGGAGCATCAGAGGAGCATCAGAGGAGCATCAGAGGAGCATCAGAGGAGCATCAGTGGAGCATCAGAGCAGCATCAGAGGAGCATCAGAGCAGCATCAGAGGAGAATCAGAGGAGCATCAGAGGAGCATCAGAGGAGCATCAGAGGAGCATCAGAGGAGCATCAGAGGAGCATCAGAGGATCATCAGTGGAGCATCAGTGGAGCATCAGAGGAGCATCAGAGGAGCATCAGAGGAGCATCAGAGGAGCATCAGAGGAGCATCAGTGGAGCATCAGAGCAGCATCAGAGGAGCATCAGAGGAGCATCAGAGGAGCATCAGAGGAGCATCAGAGGAGCATCAGAGGAGCATCAGAGGAGCATCAGAGGAGCATCAGAGGAGCATCAGTGGAGCATCAGAGGAGCATCAGAGGAGCATCAGTGGAGCATCAGAGGAGCATCAGAGGAGCATCAGAGGAGCATCAGAGGAGCATCAGAGGAGCATCAGAGGAGCATCAGAGGAGCATCAGAGGAGCATCAGAGGAGCATCAGAGGAGCATCAGAGGAGCATCAGAGGAGCATCAGAGGAGCATCAGAGGAGCAGGAGCAGGAGCAGGAGCAGGAGCAGGAGCAGGAGCAGTAGCAGGAGCAGGAGCAGGTGCAGGAGCAGGAGCATCAGAGGAGCATCAGAGGAGCAGGAGCAGGATCAGGAGCAGGAGCAGGAGCAGGATCAGGAGCATCAGAGGAGCATCAGGGGAGCAGGAGCAGGAGCAGGAGCAGGAGCAGGAGCATCAGAGGAGCATCAGAGGAGCATCAGAGGAGCATCAGAGGAGCATCAGAGGAGCATCAGTGGAGCATCAGAGGAGCATCAGAGGAGCATCAGAGGAGCATCAGAGGAGCATCAGAGGAGCATCAGAGGAGCATCAGAGGAGCATCAGAGGAGCATCAGAGGAGCATCAGAGGAGCATCAGTGGAGCATCAGTGGAGCATCAGAGGAGCATCAGAGGAGCATCAGAGGAGCATCAGAGGAGCATCAGAGGAGCATCAGTGGAGCATCAGAGCAGCATCAGAGGAGCATCAGAGGAGCATCAGAGGAGCATCAGAGGAGCATCAGAGGAGCATCAGAGGAGCATCAGAGGAGCATCAGAGGAGCATCAGAGGAGCATCAGAGGAGCATCAGTGGAGCATCAGAGGAGCATCAGAGGAGCATCAGTGGAGCATCAGAGGAGCATCAGAGGAGCATCAGAGGAGCATCAGAGGAGCATCAGAGGAGCATCAGAGGAGCATCAGAGGAGCATCAGAGGAGCATCAGAGGAGCATCAGAGGAGCATCAGAGGAGCATCAGAGGAGCATCAGAGGAGCAGGAGCAGGAGCAGGAGCAGGAGCAGGAGCAGGAGCAGTAGCAGGAGCAGGAGCAGGTGCAGGAGCAGGAGCATCAGAGGAGCATCAGAGGAGCAGGAGCAGGATCAGGAGCAGGAGCAGGAGCAGGAGCAGGAGCATCAGAGGAGCATCAGGGGAGCAGGAGCAGGAGCAGGAGCAGGAGCAGGAGCATCAGAGGAGCATCAGAGGAGCATCAGAGGAGCAGGAGCAGGTGCAGGAGCATCAGAGGAGCATCAGAGGAGCATCAGAGGAGCATCAGAGGAGCATCAGAGGAGCCTCAGAGGAGCCCCAGAGGAGCCTCAGAGGAGCCTCAGAGGAGCATCAGAGGAGCATCAGACGAGCATCAGAGGAGCATCAGAGGAGCCTCAGAGGAGCCTCAGAGGAGCCTCAGAGGAGCATCAGAGGAGCATCAGAGGAGCATCAGAGGAGCATCAGAGGAGCAGGAGCAGGAGCAGGAGCAGGAGCAGGAGCAGGAGCAGGAGCAGGAGCAGGTGCAGGAGCAGGAGCATCAGAGGAGCATCAGGGGAGCAGGAGCAGGAGCAGGAGCAGGAGCAGGAGCATCAGAGGAGCATCAGTGGAGCATCAGAGGAGCAGGAGCAGGTGCAGGAGCATCAGAGGAGCATCAGAGGAGCATCAGAGGAGCATCAGAGGAGCATCAGAGGAGCCTCAGAGGAGCCTCAGAGGAGCCTCAGAGGAGCATCAGAGGAGCATCAGAGGAGCATCAGAGGAGCATCAGAGGAGCAGGAGCAGGAGCAGGAGCAGGAGCAGGAGCAGGAGCAGGAGCAGGAGCAGGTGCAGGAGCATCAGAGGAGCATCAGAGGAGCATCAGTGGAGCATCAGAGGAGCATCAGAGGAGCATCAGAGGAGCATCAGAGGAGCATCAGAGGAGCATCAGTGGAGCATCAGAGGAGCATCGGAGGAGCATCAGAGGAGCATCAGAGGAGCATCACAGGAGCATCAGTGGAGCATCAGAGGAGCATCAGAGGAGCATCAGAGGAGCATCAGAGGAGCATCAGAGGAGCATCACAGGAGCATCAGTGGAGCATCAGAGGAGCATCAGAGGAGCATCAGAGGAGCATCTGAGGAGCATCAGAGGAGCATCAGAGGAGCATCAGAGGAGCAGGAGCAGGAGCAGGAGCAGGTGCAGGAGCAGGAGCAGGAGCAGGAGCAGGTGCAGGAGCAGGAGCATCAGAGGAGCATCAGAGGAGCAGGAGCAGGAGCAGGAGCAGGAGCAGGGACAGGAGCAGGAGCATCAGAGGAGCACCAGAGGAGCAGGAGCAGGAGCAGGAGCAGGAGCAGGAGCATCAGAGGAGCATCAGAGGAGCATCAGAGGAGCAGGAGAAGGAGCAGGAGCATCAGAGGAGCATCAGAGGAGCATCAGAGGAGCATCAGAGGAGCAACAGAGGAGCATCAGCGGAGCATCAGAGGAGCATCAGTGGAGCATCAGTGGAGCATCAGAGGAGCATCAGAGGAGCATCAGAGGAGCATCAGAGGAGCATCAGTGGAGCATCAGAGGAGCATCAGAGGAGCATCAGAGGAGCATCAGAGGAGCATCAGAGGAGCATCAGAGGAGCATCAGAGGAGCATCAGAGGAGCATCAGAGGAGCATCAGAGGAGCATCAGAGGAGCATCAGAAGAGCATCAGAGGAGCATCAGTGTAGCATCAGAGGAGCATCAGAGGAGCATCAGAGGAGCATCAGAGGAGCATCAGAGGAGCATCAGAGGAGCATCAGAGGAGCATCAGAGGAGCATCAGTGGAGCATCAGAGGAGCATCAGAGGAGCATCAGAGGAGCATCAGAGGAGGATCAGAGGAGGATCAGAGGAGCATCACAGGAGCATCAGAGGAGCATCAGAGGAGCATCAGAGGAGCATCAGAGGAGCACCAGAGAAGCAGGAGCAGGAGCAGGAGCAGGAGCATCAGAGGAGCATCAGAGGAGCATCAGAGGAGCAGGAGCAGGGTCAGGAGCATCAGAGGAGCATCAGAGGAGCATCAGAGGAGCATCAGAGGAGCATGAGAGGAGCATCAGAGGAGCAACAGAGGAGCATCAGAGGAGCATCAGAGGAGCATCAGAGGAGCATCAGAGGAGCAACAGAGGAGCATCAGAGGAGCATCAGAGGAGCATCAGAGGAGCCTCAGAGGAGCATCAGAGGAGCATCAGAGGAGCATCAGAGGAGCATCAGAGGAGCATCACAGGAGCATCAGAGGAGCAACAGAGGAGCATCAGAGGAGCATCAGAGGAGCATCAGAGGAGCATCAGAGGAGCATCAGAGGAGCGTCAGAGGAGCGTCAGAGGAGCGTCAGAGGAGCTTCAGAGGAGCATTAGAGGAGCATCAGAGGAGCAACAGAGGAGCATCAGAGGAGCATCAGAGGAGCATCAGAGGAGCATCAGAGGAGCCTCAGAGGAGCATCAGAGGAGCATCAGAGGAGCATCAGAGGAGCATCAGAGGAGCATCAGAGGAGCATCAGAGGAGCATCAGTGGAGCATCAGTGGAGCATCAGAGGAGCATCAGAGGAGCATCTGAGGAGCATCAGAGGAGCAACAGAGGAGCATCAGAGGAGCATCAGAGGAGCATCAGTGGAGCATCAGAGGAGCATCAGAGTAGCATCAGTGGAGCATCAGAGGAGCATCAGTTGAGCATCAGAGGAGCATCAGAGGAGCATCAGAGGAGCATCAGAGGAGCATCAGAGGAGCATCAGAGGAGCATCAGAGGAGCATCAGAGGAGCATCAGAGGAGCATCAGAGGAGTATCAGAGGAGCATCAGTGGAGCATCAGTGGAGCATCAGAGGAGCATCAGAGGAGCATCAGAGGAGCATCAGAGGAGCAACAGAGGAGCATCAGAGGAGCATCAGAGGAGCATCAGAGGAGCATCAGAGGAGCATCAGAGGAGCATCAGAGGAGCATCAGTGTAGCATCAGAGGAGCATCAGTGGAGCATCAGAGGAGCATCAGAGGAGCAACAGAGAAGCATCAGAGGAGCAACAGAGGAGCATCAGAGGTGCATCAGAGAAGCATCAGAGGAGCCTCAGAGGAGCATCGGAGGAGCATCAGAGGAGCATCAGAGGAGCATCAGAGGAGCATCAGAGGAGCATCAGAGGAGCATCAGAGGAGCATCAGAGGAGCATCAGTGGAGCATCAGAGCAGCATCAGAGGAGCATCAGAGCAGCATCAGAGGAGCATCAGAGGAGCATCAGTGGAGCATCAGAGGAGCATCAGAGGAGCATCAGAGGAGCATCAGAGGAGCATCAGTGGAGCATCAGTGGAGCATCAGAGGAGCATCAGAGGAGCATCAGAGGAGCATCAGAGGAGCATCAGAGGAGCATCAGTGGAGCATCAGAGCAGCATCAGAGGAGCATCAGAGGAGCATCAGAGGAGCATCAGAGGAGCATCAGAGGAGCATCAGAGGAGCATCAGAGGAGCATCAGAGGAGCATCAGAGGAGCATCAGAGGAGCATCAGTGGAGCATCAGAGGAGCATCAGAGGAGCATCAGTGGAGCATCAGAGGAGCATCAGAGGAGCATCATAGGAGCATCAGAGGAGCATCAGAGGAGTATCAGAGGAGCATCAGAGGAGCATCAGAGGAGCATCAGAGGAGCATCAGAGGAGCATCAGAGGAGCATCAGAGGAGCATCAGAGGAGCATCAGAGGAGCAGGAGCAGGAGCAGGAGCAGGAGCAGGAGCAGGAGCAGGAGCAGGAGCAGGAGCAGGAGCAGGTGCAGGAGCAGGAGCATCAGAGGAGCATCAGAGGAGCAGGAGCAGGATCAGGAGCAGGAGCAGGAGCAGGAGCAGGAGCATCAGAGGAGCATCAGGGGAGCAGGAGCAGGAGCAGGAGCAGGAGCAGGAGCATCAGAGGAGCATCAGAGGAGCATCAGAGGAGCAGGAGCAGGTGCAGGAGCATCAGAGGAGCATCAGAGGAGCATCAGAGGAGCATCAGAGGAGCATCAGAGGAGTCTCAGAGGAGCCCCAGAGGAGCCTCAGAGGAGCCTCAGAGGAGCATCAGAGGAGCATCAGAGGAGCATCAGAGGAGCATCAGAGGAGCCTCAGAGGAGCCTCAGAGGAGCCTCAGAGGAGCATCAGAGGAGCATCAGAAGAGCATCAGAGGAGCATCAGAGGAGCAGGAGCAGGAGCAGGAGCAGGAGCAGGAGCAGGAGCAGGTGCAGGAGCAGGAGCATCAGAGGAGCATCAGAGGAGCAGGAGCAGGATCAGGAGCAGGAGCAGGAGCAGGAGCAGGAGCATCAGAGGAGCATCAGGGGAGCAGGAGCAGGAGCAGGAGCAGGAGCAGGAGCATCAGAGGAGCATCAGTGGAGCATCAAAGGAGCAGGAGCAGGTGCAGGAGCAGGAGCAGGAGCATCAGAGGAGCATCAGGGGAGCAGGAGCAGGAGCAGGAGCAGGAGTAGGAGCATCAGAGGAGCATCAGAGGAGCATCAGAGGAGCCTCAGAGGAGCATCAGAGGAGCATCAGAGGAGCATCAGAGGAGCCTCAGAGGAGCATCAGAGGAGCATCAGAGGAGCATCAGAGGAGCATCAGAGGAGCATCAGAGGAGCATCAGAGGAGCATCAGAGGAGCATCAGAGGAGCCTCAGAGGAGCATCAGAGGAGGATCAGAGGAGCATCAGAGGGGCATCAGAGGAGCATCAGAGGAGCATCAGAGGAGCATCACAGGAGCATCACAGGAACATCAGAGGAGCATCAGAGGAGCACCAGAGCAGCATCAGTGGAGCATCAGTGGAGCATCAGAGGAGCATCAGAGGAGCATCAGAGGAGCATCAGAGGAGCATCAGAGGAGCATCAGTGGAGCATCAGAGGAGCATCAGAGGAGCATCGGAGGAGCATCAGAGGAGCATCAGAGGAGCATCAGAGGAGCATCAGTGGAGCAGGAGCAGGAGCAGGAGCAGGAGCAGGAGCAGGAGCAGGTGCAGGAGCAGGTGCAGGAGCAGGAGCATCAGAGGAGCATCAGCGGAGCAGGAGCAGGAGCAGGAGCAGGAGCAGGAGCAGGAGCAGGAGCAGGAGCAGGAGCAGGAGCATCAGAGGAGCATCAGAGGAGCAGGAGCAGGAGCAGGAGCAGGAGCAGGAGCATCAGAGGAGCATCAGAGGAGCATCAGAGGAGCCTCAGAGGAGCCCCAGAGGAGCCTCAGAGGAGCCTCAGAGGAGCATCAGAGGAGCATCAGAGGAGCATCAGAGGAGCATCAGAGGAGCATCAGAGGAGCATCAGTGTAGCATCAGAGGAGCATCAGAGGAGCAACAGAGGAGCATCAGTGGAGCATCAGAAGAGCATCAGAGGAGCATCAGTGGAGCGTCAGAGGAGCATCAGAGGAGCATCACAGGAGCATCAGAGGAGAATCAGAGGAGCATCAGAGGAGCATCACAGGAGCATCAGAGGAGCATCAGAGGAGCATCAGAGGAGCATTAGAGGAGCATCTGAGGAGCATCAGAAGAGCATCAGAGGAGCATCAGAGGAGCGTCAGAGGTGCATCAGAGGAGCATCAGAGGAGCATCAGAGGAGCATCAGAGGAGCATCAGAGGAGCATCAGAGGAGCAGGAGCAGGAGCAGGAGCAGGAGCAGGAGCAGGAGCAGGAGCAGGAGCAGGTGCAGGAGCAGGGGCATCATAGGAGCATCAGAGGAGCATCAGAGGAGCATCAGAGGAGCATCAGAGGAGCATCAGAGGAGCATCAGAGGAGCATCAGAGGAGCAACAGAGGAGCATCAGAGGAGCATCAGAGGATCATCAGAGGAGCATCAGAGGAGCATCAGAGGAGCATCAGAGGAGCATCAGAGGAGCATCAGAGGAGCATCAGTGGAGCATCAGAGGAGCATCAGTGGAGCACGGGAAATAAGAGGCGGGGAATCAGAGCTGGGTAATCAGAGGCGGGGAATCTGAGTTGGGGAATCAGAGGCAGGGAATCAGATATGGGGAAACAGGGGCAGGGAATCAGAGGCGGGGAAACAGAGGCGGGGAATCAGATATGGGGAATCAGAGGTGTGGAATCAGAGGTTGGGAATCAGAGGCAGGGTATCAGAGGCGGGGAAACAGAGGCGGGGAATCAGATATGGGGAATCAGAGGTGGCGAATCAAAGGCGGTGAAACAGAGATGGGGAATCAGGGCAGGGAATCAGAGGCAGGGAATCAAACACGGGGAATCAGAGCTGGGGAATCAGAGGTGGGGAATTAGAGTTGGGGAATCAGAGGAGGGGAATCAGAGGCGGGGAAACAGAGGCGGGGAATCAGATATGGGGAATCAGAGGTGTGGAATCAGAGGTTGGGAATCAGAGGCAGGGAATCAGAGACGGGGAATCAGAGGCGGGGAATCAGAGGCAGGGAATCAGATGTGCGGAATCGGAGATGGGGAATCAGAGGCAGGGATTCAGGGGCGGGGATTCAGAGGCGGGGAATCAGAGGCCGGGAATCAGATATGGGGAAACAGAGGTGGGGAATCAGAAGCGGGGAAACAGAGGCGGGGAATCAGATATGGGGAATCAGAGGTGGGGAATCAGAGGTTGGGAATCAGAGGCAGGGAATCAGAGGCTTGGAATCAGATGCAGGGAATCAGATGCGGGGAATCAGAGGCGGGGAATCAGAGCTGGGGAATCAGAGGTGGGGAATCAGAGTTGGGGAATCAGAGGCGGGGACTTAGATATTGGGAAACAGAGGCGGGGAATCAGAGGCGGGGAAACAGAGGCGGGGAGTCAGATATGGGGAATCAGAGGTGGGGAATCAGAGGCAGGGAATCAGAGGTGGGGAATCAGAGTCCGGGAATCAGAGATGGGGATTCAGAGGCGTGGAATGAGATATGGGGAATCAGAGGCGGGGAATCAGAGGCGGGGAAACAGAGGCGGGGAATCAGATATGGGGAATCAGAGGTGGCGAATCAAAGGCGGTGAATCAGAGATGGGGAATCAGAGGCCGGGAATCAGAGGCAGGGAATCAAACACGGGGAATCAGAGGCGGGGAATCAGAGCTGGGGAATCAGAGGCGGGGAATCAGAGTTGGGGAATCAGAGGCGGGGAATCAGACGCAGGGAATCAATATGGGAAATCAGAGGTGGGGAATCAGAGGTTGGGAATCAGAGGAAGGGAATCAGAGGCGAGGAATCAGAGCTGGGGAATCAGAGGCGGGGAATCAGAATTGGGGAATCAGAGATGGGGAATCAGAGATGGGGAATCAGAGGCGGGGAATCAGACGCGGGGAATCAGAGGTGGTGAATCAGAGATGTGGAATCAGAGGCGGGGAATCAGAGGCAGGGAATCAGACGTGGGGAATCAGAGGCGGGGAATCATAGCTGGCGAATCAGAGGCGGGGAATGAGATATGGGGAATCAGAGGCGGGGAATCAGAGGCGGGGAAACAGTGGCGAGGAATCAGATATGGGGAATCAGAGGTGGCGAATCAAAGGCGGTGAATCAGAGATGGGGAATCAGAGGCGGGGAATCAGAGGCAGGGGATCAGATATGGGGAAACAGAGGTGGGGAATCAGAGGCGGGGAAACAGAGGCGGGGAATCAGATATGGGGAATCAGAGGTGGGGAATCAGAGGTTGGGAATCAGAGGCAGGGAATCAGAGGCTTGGAATCAGATGCAGGGAAGCAGATGCGGGGAATCAGAGGCGGGGAATCAGAGCTGGGGAATCAGAGGTGGGGAATCAGAGTTGGGGAATCAGAGGCGGGGACTTAGATATTGGGAAACAGAGGCGGGGAATCAGAGGCGGGGAAACAGAGGCGGGGAGTCAGATATGGGGAATCAGAGGTGGGGAATCAGAGGCAGGGAATCAGATGTGCGGAATCAGAGATGGGGAATCAGAGGCAGGGAATCAGAATCAGAAGCAGGGAATCAGAGGCCGGGAATCAGAGGCCGGAATCAGATGCCAGGAATAAGAGGCCGGGAATCAGAGGTGGGGAATCAGAGTCCGGGAATCAGAGATGGGGATTCAGAGGCGGGGAATGAGATATGGGGAATCAGAGGCGGGGAATCAGAGGCGGGGAAACAGAGGCGGGGAATCAGATATGGGGAAACAGAGGTGGCGAATCGAAGGCGGTGAATCAGACATGGGGAATCAGAGGCCGGCAATCAGAGGCAGGGAATCAAACACGGGGAATCAGAGGTGGGGAATCAGAGCTGGGGAATCAGAGGCGGGGAATCAGAGTTGGGGAATCAGAGGCGGGGAATCAGACGCAGGGAATCAATATGGGAAATCAGAGGTGGGGAATCAGAGGTTGGGAATCAGAGGAAGGGAATCAGAGGCGAGGAATCAGAGCTGGGGAATCAGAGGCGGGGAATCAGAATTGGGGAATCAGAGATGGGGAATCAGAGATGGGGAATCAGAGGCGGGGAATCAGACGCGGGGAATCAGAGGTGGTGAATCAGAGATGTGGAATCAGAGGCGGGGAATCAGAGGCAGGGAATCAGACGCGGGGAATCAGAGGCGGGGAATCATAGCTGGTGAATCAGAGGCGGGGAATGAGATATGGGGAATCAGAGGCGGGGAATCAGAGGCGGGGAAACAGTGGCGAGGAATCAGATATGGGGAATCAGAGGTGGCGAATCAAAGGCGGTGAATCAGAGATGGGGAAACAGAGGCGGGGAATCAGAGGCAGGGGATCAAACACGGGGAATCAGAGGCGGGGAATCAGAGCTGTGGAATCAGAGGCGGGGAATCAGAGTTGGGGAATCAGAGGCGGGGAATCAGAGCTGGGGAATCAGAGGTGGGGAATCAGAGTCGGGGAATCAGAGCCAGCGAATCGGATGTGCGGAATCAGAGATGGGGAATCAGAGGTGGGGAATCAGAGGCGGTGAATCTGAGATGGGGAATCAGTGGCGAGGAATCAGAGGCAGGTTATCAGACACGAGGATTCAGAGGCTGGGAATCAGACGGGGGGAATCAAAGGCGGGGAATGAAGCTGGGGAATCAGAGGCAGGGAATCAGAGTTGGGGATTCGGAGGCGGGGAATCAGATATGGGGAAACAGAGGCGGGGAATCAGAGGCGGGCAAACAGAGGCGGGGAATTAGATATGGGGAATCAGTGGTGGGGAATCAGAGGTGGTGAATCATAGATGGGGAATCACAGGCGGGGAATCAGAGGCAGGGAATAGAACGCGGGGAATCAGAGGCAGGGAATCAGAGCTGGTGAATCAGAGGCGGGGAATCATAGTTGGGAATCAGAGGCGGGGAATCAGATATGGGGAAACAGAGGCGGGGAATCAGGGGTGGGGAAGCAGAGGCGGGGAATCAGATATGGGGAATCGGATGCGGGGAATCAGAGGCGGGAAATCAGAGCTGGGGAATCAGATATGGGGAATCAGAGGTGGGGAATCAGAGGCGTGGAAACAGAGACGGGGAATCAGATATGGGGAATCAGAGGTGGGGAATCAGAGGCAGGTAATCAGATGTGCGGAATCAGAGATGGGGAATCAGAGGCAGGGAATCAGAATCAGAAGCGGGGAGTCAGAGGCCGGTAATCAGAGGCCTGGAATCAGATGCTGGGAATAAGAGGCCGGGAATCAGAGGTGGGGAATCAGAGTCCGGGAATCAGAGATGGGCATTCAGAGGCGGGGAATGAGATATGGAGAATCAGAGGCGGGGAATAAGAGGCGGGGAAAGAGAGGTGGGGAATCAGATATGGGGAATCAGAGGTGGCGAATCAAAGGCGGTGAATCAGAGATGGGGAATCAGAGGCGGGGAATCAGAGGCAGGGAATCAAACACGGGGAATCAGAGGCGGGGAATCAGAGCTGGGGAATCAGAGGCTGGGAATCAAATTTGGGGAATCAGAGGCAGGGAATCAGATATGGGGAAACAGGGGCGGGGAATCAGAGGCGGGGAAACAGAGGCGGTGAATCAGATATGGGGAATCAGAGGCGGGGAATTAGAGTTGGGGAATCAGAGGCGGGGAATCAGAGGCGGGGAAACAGGCGGGGAATCAAACACGGGGAATCAGAGGTGGGGAATCAGAGGTTGGGAATCAGAGGCAGGGAATCAGAGGCGGGGAATCAGAGGCGGGGAATCAGAGGCAGGGAATCAGATGTGCGGAATCGGAGATGGGGAATCAGAGGCAGGGAATCAGATATGTGGAATCAGAGGTGGCGAATCAAAGGCGGTGAATCAGAGATGGGGAATCAGAGGCGGGGAATCAGAGGCAGGGAATCAAACACGGGAAATCAGAGGCGGGGAATCAGAGCTGGGGAATCAGAGGCGGGGAATCATAGTTGGGGAATCAGAGGCAGGGAATCAGATATGGGGAAACAGGGGCAGGGAATCAGAGGCGGGGAAACAGAGGCGGGGAATCAGATATGGGGAATCTGAGGTGTGGAATCAGAGGTTGGGAATCAGAGGCAGGGAATCAGGGGCGGGGAAACAGAGGCGGGGAATCAGATATGGGGAATCAGAGGTGACAAATCAAAGGCGGTGAAACAGAGATGGGGAATCAGGGCAGGGAATCAGAGGCAGGGAATCAAACACGGGGAATCAGAGCTGGGGAATCAGAGGTGGGGAATTAGAGTTGGGGAATCAGAGGAGGGGAATCAGAGGCGGGGAAACAGAGGCGGGGAATCAGATATGGGGAATCAGAGGTGGGGAATCAGAGGTTGGGAATCAGAGGCAGGGAATCAGAGACGGGGAATCAGAGGCGGGGAATCAGAGGCAGGGAATCAGATGTGCGGAATCGGAGATGGGGAATCAGAGGCAGGGATTCAGGGGCGGGGAATCAGAGGCGGGGAATCAGAGGCCGGGAATCAGATATGGGGAAACAGAGGTGGGGAATCAGAGGCGGGGAAACAGAGGCGGGGAATCAGATATGGGGAATCAGAGGTGGGGAATCAGAGGTTGGGAATCAGAGGCAGGGAATCAGAGGCTTGGAATCAGATGCAGGGAATCAGATGCGGGGAATCAGAGGCGGGGAATCAGAGCTGGGGAATCAGAGGTGGGGAATCAGAGTTGGGGAATCAAAGGCGGGGACTTAGATATTGGGAAACAGAGGCGGGGAATCAGAGGCGGGGAAACAGAGGCGGGGAGTCAGATATGGGGAATCAGAGGTGGGGAATCAGAGGCAGGGAATCAGATGTGCGGAATCAGAGATGGGGAATCAGAGGCAGGGAATCAGAATCAGAAGCAGGGAATCAGAGGCCGGGAATCAGAGGCCGGAATCAGATGCCGGGAATAAGAGGCCTGGAATCAGAGGTGGGGAATCAGAGTCCGGGAATCAGAGATGGGGATTCAGAGTCGGGGAATGAGATATGGGGAATCAGAGGCGGGGAATCAGAGGCGGGGAAACAGAGGCGGGGAATCAGATATGGGGAATCAGAGGTGGCGAATCAAAGGCGGTGAATCAGAGATGTGGAATCAGAGGCCGGGAATCAGAGGCAGGGAATCAAACACGGGGAATCAGAGGTGGGGAATCTGAGCTGGGGAATCAGAGGCGGGGAATCAGAGTTGGGGAATCAGAGGCGGGGAATCAGACGCAGGGAATCAATATGGGAAATCAGAGGTGGGGAATCAGATGTTGGGAATCAGAGGAAGGGAATCAGAGGCGAGGAATCAGAGCTGGGGAATCAGAGGCGGGGAATCAGAATTGGGGAATCAGAGATGGGGAATCAGAGATGGGGAATCAGATGCGGGGAATCAGACGCGGGGAATCAGAGGTGGTGAATCAGAGATGTGGAAACAGAGGCGGGGAATCAGAGGCAGGGAATCAGACGCGGGGAATCAGAGGCGGGGAATCATAGCTGGCGAATCAGAGGCGGGGAATGAGATATGGGGAATCAGAGGCGGGGAATCAGAGGCGGGGAAACAGTGGCGAGGAATCAGATATGGGGAATCAGAGGTGGCGAATCAAAGGCGGTGAATCAGAGATGGGGAATCAGAGGCGGGGAATCAGAGGCAGGGGATCAAACA
Organism: Narcine bancroftii; assembly: GCF_036971445.1. NCBI lineage: Eukaryota > Metazoa > Chordata > Chondrichthyes > Torpediniformes > Narcinidae > Narcine > Narcine bancroftii. The sequence goes on from NC_091475.1 coordinate 128,153,445, forward strand.
CGGGGAATCAGAGGCGGGGAATCAGAGCTGTGGAATCAGAGGCGGGGAATCAGAGTTGGGGAATCAGAGGCGGGGAATCAGAGCTGGGGAATCAGAGGTGAGGAATCAGAGTCGGTGAATCAGAGCCAGCGAATCGGATGTGCGGAATCAGAGATGGGGAATCAGAGGTGGGGAATCAGAGGCGGTGAATCTGAGATGGGGAATCAGTGGCGAGGAATCATTGGCAGGTTATCAGACACCAGGATTCAGAGGTTGGGAATCAGACGGGGGGAATCAAAGGCGGGGAATTAAGCTGGGGAATCAGAGGCAGGGAATCAGAGTTGGGGATTCAGAGGCGGGGAATCAGATATGGGGAAACAGAGGCGGGGAATCAGAGGCGGGCAAACAGAGGCGGGGAATTAGATATGGGGAATCAGTGGTGGGGAATCAGAGGTGGTGAATCATAGATGGGGAATCACAGGCGGGGAATCAGAGGCAGGGAATAGAACGCGGGGAATCAGAGGCAGGGAATCAGAGCTGGGGAATCAGAGGCGGGGAATCATAGTTGGGAATCAGAGGCGGGGAATCAGATATGGGGAAACAGAGGCGGGGAATCAGGGGCGGGGAAACAGAGGCGGGGAATCAGATATGGGGAATCGGATGCGGGGAATCAGAGGCGGGAAATCAGAGCTGGGGAATCAGATATGGGGAATCAGAGGTGGGGAATCAGAGGCGTGGAAACAGAGGCGGGGAATCAGATATGGGGAATCAGAGGTGGGGAATCAGAGGCAGGTAATCAGATGTGCGGAATCAGAGATGGGGAATCAGAGGCAGGGAATCAGAATCAGAAGCGGGGAGTCAGAGGCCGGGAATCAGAGGCCTGGAATCAGATGCTGGGAATAAGAGGCCGGGAATCAGAGGTGGGGAATCAGAGGCGGGAAATGAGATATGGAGAATCAGAGGCGGGGAATCAGAGGCGGGGAAACAGAGGTGGGGAATCAGATATGGGGAATCAGAGGTGGCGAATCAAAGGCGGTGAATCAGAGATGGGGAATCAGAGGCGGGGAATCAGAGGCAGGGAATCAAACACGGGGAATCAGAGGCGGGGAATCAGAGCTGGGGAATCAGAGGCTGGGAATCAAAGTTGGGGAATCAGAGGCAGGGAATCAGATATGGGGAAACAGGGGCGGGGAATCAGAGGCGGGGAAACAGAGGCGGGGAATCATATATGGGGAATCAGAGGCGGGGAATTAGAGTTGGGGAATCAGAGGCGGGGAATCAGAGGCGGGGAAACAGAGGCGGGGAATCAAACACGGGGAATCAGAGGCGGGGAATCAGAGGCGGGGAATTAGAGGCAGGGAATCAGATGTGCGGAATCGGAGATGGGGAATCAGAGGCAGGGAATCGGAGGCGGGGAATCAGAGGCGGGGAATCAGAGGCAGGGTCTTAGATATTGGGAAACAGAGGCGGGGAATCAGAGGCGGGGAAACAGAGGCGGGGAATCAGATATGGGGTATCAGAGATGGGGAATCAGAGGCAGGGAATCAGATGTGCGGAATCAGAGTTGGGGAATCAAAGGCAGGGAATCAGAATCAGAAGCAGGGAATCAGATGCCGGGAATCAGACGCCGGAATCAGATGCCGGGAATAAGAGGCCGGAAATCAGAGGTGGGGAATCAGAGTCCGGGAATCAGAGATGGGGATTCAGAGGCGGGGAATGAGATATGGGGAATAAGAGGCGGGGAATCAGAGGCGGGGAAACAGAGGCGGGGAATCAGATATGGCGAATCAGAGGTGGCGAATCTAAGGCGGTGAATCAGAGATGGGGAATCAGAGGCCGGGAATCAGATGCAGGGAATCAAACACGGGGAATCAGAGGAGGGGAATCAGAATTGGGGAATCAGAGATGGGGAATTAGAGATGGGGAATCAGAGGCAGGGAATCAGACGCGGGGAATCAGAGGCGGGGAATCAGAGCTGGGGAATCAGAGGCGGGGAATCAGAGTTGGGGAATCAGAGGCGGGGAATCAGACGCAGGGAATCAATATGGGAAATCAGAGGTGGGGAATCAGAGGTTGGGAATCAGAGGAAGGGAATCAGAGGCGAGGAATCAGAGCTGGGGAATCAGAGGCGGGGAATCAGAATTGGGGAATCAGAGATGGGGAATCAGAGATGGGGAATCAGAGGCGGGGAATCAGACGCGGGGAATCAGAGGTGGTGAATCAGAGATGTGGAATCAGAGGCGGGGAATCAGAGGCAGGGAATCAGACGTGGGGAATCAGAGGCGGGGAATCATAGCTGGCGAATCAGAGGCGGGGAATGAGATATGGGGAATCAGAGGCGGGGAATCAGAGGCGGGGAAACAGTGGCGAGGAATCAGATATGGGGAATCAGAGGTGGCGAATCAAAGGCGGTGAATCAGAGATGGGGAATCAGAGGCGGGGAATCAGAGGCAGGGGATCAGATATGGGGAAACAGAGGTGGGGAATCAGAGGCGGGGAAACAGAGGCGGGGAATCAGATATGGGGAATCAGAGGTGGGGAATCAGAGGTTGGGAATCAGAGGCAGGGAATCAGAGGCTTGGAATCAGATGCAGGGAAGCAGATGCGGGGAATCAGAGGCGGGGAATCAGAGCTGGGGAATCAGAGGTGGGGAATCAGAGTTGGGGAATCAGAGGCGGGGACTTAGATATTGGGAAACAGAGGCGGGGAATCAGAGGCGGGGAAACAGAGGCGGGGAGTCAGATATGGGGAATCAGAGGTGGGGAATCAGAGGCAGGGAATCAGATGTGCGGAATCAGAGATGGGGAATCAGAGGCAGGGAATCAGAATCAGAAGCAGGGAATCAGAGGCCGGGAATCAGAGGCCGGAATCAGATGCCAGGAATAAGAGGCCGGGAATCAGAGGTGGGGAATCAGAGTCCGGGAATCAGAGATGGGGATTCAGAGGCGGGGAATGAGATATGGGGAATCAGAGGCGGGGAATCAGAGGCGGGGAAACAGAGGCGGGGAATCAGATATGGGGAAACAGAGGTGGCGAATCGAAGGCGGTGAATCAGACATGGGGAATCAGAGGCCGGCAATCAGAGGCAGGGAATCAAACACGGGGAATCAGAGGTGGGGAATCAGAGCTGGGGAATCAGAGGCGGGGAATCAGAGTTGGGGAATCAGAGGCGGGGAATCAGACGCAGGGAATCAATATGGGAAATCAGAGGTGGGGAATCAGAGGTTGGGAATCAGAGGAAGGGAATCAGAGGCGAGGAATCAGAGCTGGGGAATCAGAGGCGGGGAATCAGAATTGGGGAATCAGAGATGGGGAATCAGAGATGGGGAATCAGAGGCGGGGAATCAGACGCGGGGAATCAGAGGTGGTGAATCAGAGATGTGGAATCAGAGGCGGGGAATCAGAGGCAGGGAATCAGACGCGGGGAATCAGAGGCGGGGAATCATAGCTGGTGAATCAGAGGCGGGGAATGAGATATGGGGAATCAGAGGCGGGGAATCAGAGGCGGGGAAACAGTGGCGAGGAATCAGATATGGGGAATCAGAGGTGGCGAATCAAAGGCGGTGAATCAGAGATGGGGAAACAGAGGCGGGGAATCAGAGGCAGGGGATCAAACACGGGGAATCAGAGGCGGGGAATCAGAGCTGTGGAATCAGAGGCGGGGAATCAGAGTTGGGGAATCAGAGGCGGGGAATCAGAGCTGGGGAATCAGAGGTGGGGAATCAGAGTCGGGGAATCAGAGCCAGCGAATCGGATGTGCGGAATCAGAGATGGGGAATCAGAGGTGGGGAATCAGAGGCGGTGAATCTGAGATGGGGAATCAGTGGCGAGGAATCAGAGGCAGGTTATCAGACACGAGGATTCAGAGGCTGGGAATCAGACGGGGGGAATCAAAGGCGGGGAATGAAGCTGGGGAATCAGAGGCAGGGAATCAGAGTTGGGGATTCGGAGGCGGGGAATCAGATATGGGGAAACAGAGGCGGGGAATCAGAGGCGGGCAAACAGAGGCGGGGAATTAGATATGGGGAATCAGTGGTGGGGAATCAGAGGTGGTGAATCATAGATGGGGAATCACAGGCGGGGAATCAGAGGCAGGGAATAGAACGCGGGGAATCAGAGGCAGGGAATCAGAGCTGGTGAATCAGAGGCGGGGAATCATAGTTGGGAATCAGAGGCGGGGAATCAGATATGGGGAAACAGAGGCGGGGAATCAGGGGTGGGGAAGCAGAGGCGGGGAATCAGATATGGGGAATCGGATGCGGGGAATCAGAGGCGGGAAATCAGAGCTGGGGAATCAGATATGGGGAATCAGAGGTGGGGAATCAGAGGCGTGGAAACAGAGACGGGGAATCAGATATGGGGAATCAGAGGTGGGGAATCAGAGGCAGGTAATCAGATGTGCGGAATCAGAGATGGGGAATCAGAGGCAGGGAATCAGAATCAGAAGCGGGGAGTCAGAGGCCGGTAATCAGAGGCCTGGAATCAGATGCTGGGAATAAGAGGCCGGGAATCAGAGGTGGGGAATCAGAGTCCGGGAATCAGAGATGGGCATTCAGAGGCGGGGAATGAGATATGGAGAATCAGAGGCGGGGAATAAGAGGCGGGGAAAGAGAGGTGGGGAATCAGATATGGGGAATCAGAGGTGGCGAATCAAAGGCGGTGAATCAGAGATGGGGAATCAGAGGCGGGGAATCAGAGGCAGGGAATCAAACACGGGGAATCAGAGGCGGGGAATCAGAGCTGGGGAATCAGAGGCTGGGAATCAAATTTGGGGAATCAGAGGCAGGGAATCAGATATGGGGAAACAGGGGCGGGGAATCAGAGGCGGGGAAACAGAGGCGGTGAATCAGATATGGGGAATCAGAGGCGGGGAATTAGAGTTGGGGAATCAGAGGCGGGGAATCAGAGGCGGGGAAACAGGCGGGGAATCAAACACGGGGAATCAGAGGTGGGGAATCAGAGGTTGGGAATCAGAGGCAGGGAATCAGAGGCGGGGAATCAGAGGCGGGGAATCAGAGGCAGGGAATCAGATGTGCGGAATCGGAGATGGGGAATCAGAGGCAGGGAATCAGATATGTGGAATCAGAGGTGGCGAATCAAAGGCGGTGAATCAGAGATGGGGAATCAGAGGCGGGGAATCAGAGGCAGGGAATCAAACACGGGAAATCAGAGGCGGGGAATCAGAGCTGGGGAATCAGAGGCGGGGAATCATAGTTGGGGAATCAGAGGCAGGGAATCAGATATGGGGAAACAGGGGCAGGGAATCAGAGGCGGGGAAACAGAGGCGGGGAATCAGATATGGGGAATCTGAGGTGTGGAATCAGAGGTTGGGAATCAGAGGCAGGGAATCAGGGGCGGGGAAACAGAGGCGGGGAATCAGATATGGGGAATCAGAGGTGACAAATCAAAGGCGGTGAAACAGAGATGGGGAATCAGGGCAGGGAATCAGAGGCAGGGAATCAAACACGGGGAATCAGAGCTGGGGAATCAGAGGTGGGGAATTAGAGTTGGGGAATCAGAGGAGGGGAATCAGAGGCGGGGAAACAGAGGCGGGGAATCAGATATGGGGAATCAGAGGTGGGGAATCAGAGGTTGGGAATCAGAGGCAGGGAATCAGAGACGGGGAATCAGAGGCGGGGAATCAGAGGCAGGGAATCAGATGTGCGGAATCGGAGATGGGGAATCAGAGGCAGGGATTCAGGGGCGGGGAATCAGAGGCGGGGAATCAGAGGCCGGGAATCAGATATGGGGAAACAGAGGTGGGGAATCAGAGGCGGGGAAACAGAGGCGGGGAATCAGATATGGGGAATCAGAGGTGGGGAATCAGAGGTTGGGAATCAGAGGCAGGGAATCAGAGGCTTGGAATCAGATGCAGGGAATCAGATGCGGGGAATCAGAGGCGGGGAATCAGAGCTGGGGAATCAGAGGTGGGGAATCAGAGTTGGGGAATCAAAGGCGGGGACTTAGATATTGGGAAACAGAGGCGGGGAATCAGAGGCGGGGAAACAGAGGCGGGGAGTCAGATATGGGGAATCAGAGGTGGGGAATCAGAGGCAGGGAATCAGATGTGCGGAATCAGAGATGGGGAATCAGAGGCAGGGAATCAGAATCAGAAGCAGGGAATCAGAGGCCGGGAATCAGAGGCCGGAATCAGATGCCGGGAATAAGAGGCCTGGAATCAGAGGTGGGGAATCAGAGTCCGGGAATCAGAGATGGGGATTCAGAGTCGGGGAATGAGATATGGGGAATCAGAGGCGGGGAATCAGAGGCGGGGAAACAGAGGCGGGGAATCAGATATGGGGAATCAGAGGTGGCGAATCAAAGGCGGTGAATCAGAGATGTGGAATCAGAGGCCGGGAATCAGAGGCAGGGAATCAAACACGGGGAATCAGAGGTGGGGAATCTGAGCTGGGGAATCAGAGGCGGGGAATCAGAGTTGGGGAATCAGAGGCGGGGAATCAGACGCAGGGAATCAATATGGGAAATCAGAGGTGGGGAATCAGATGTTGGGAATCAGAGGAAGGGAATCAGAGGCGAGGAATCAGAGCTGGGGAATCAGAGGCGGGGAATCAGAATTGGGGAATCAGAGATGGGGAATCAGAGATGGGGAATCAGATGCGGGGAATCAGACGCGGGGAATCAGAGGTGGTGAATCAGAGATGTGGAAACAGAGGCGGGGAATCAGAGGCAGGGAATCAGACGCGGGGAATCAGAGGCGGGGAATCATAGCTGGCGAATCAGAGGCGGGGAATGAGATATGGGGAATCAGAGGCGGGGAATCAGAGGCGGGGAAACAGTGGCGAGGAATCAGATATGGGGAATCAGAGGTGGCGAATCAAAGGCGGTGAATCAGAGATGGGGAATCAGAGGCGGGGAATCAGAGGCAGGGGATCAAACACGGGGAATCAGAGGCGGGGAATCAGAGCTGTGGAATCAGAGGCGGGGAATCAGAGTTGGGGAATCAGAGGCGGGGAATCAGAGCTGGGGAATCAGAGGTGAGGAATCAGAGTCGGTGAATCAGAGCCAGCGAATCGGATGTGCGGAATCAGAGATGGGGAATCAGAGGTGGGGAATCAGAGGCGGTGAATCTGAGATGGGGAATCAGTGGCGAGGAATCATTGGCAGGTTATCAGACACCAGGATTCAGAGGTTGGGAATCAGACGGGGGGAATCAAAGGCGGGGAATTAAGCTGGGGAATCAGAGGCAGGGAATCAGAGTTGGGGATTCAGAGGCGGGGAATCAGATATGGGGAAACAGAGGCGGGGAATCAGAGGCGGGCAAACAGAGGCGGGGAATTAGATATGGGGAATCAGTGGTGGGGAATCAGAGGTGGTGAATCATAGATGGGGAATCACAGGCGGGGAATCAGAGGCAGGGAATAGAACGCGGGGAATCAGAGGCAGGGAATCAGAGCTGGGGAATCAGAGGCGGGGAATCATAGTTGGGAATCAGAGGCGGGGAATCAGATATGGGGAAACAGAGGCGGGGAATCAGGGGCGGGGAAACAGAGGCGGGGAATCAGATATGGGGAATCGGATGCGGGGAATCAGAGGCGGGAAATCAGAGCTGGGGAATCAGATATGGGGAATCAGAGGTGGGGAATCAGAGGCGTGGAAACAGAGGCGGGGAATCAGATATGGGGAATCAGAGGTGGGGAATCAGAGGCAGGTAATCAGATGTGCGGAATCAGAGATGGGGAATCAGAGGCAGGGAATCAGAATCAGAAGCGGGGAGTCAGAGGCCGGGAATCAGAGGCCTGGAATCAGATGCTGGGAATAAGAGGCCGGGAATCAGAGGTGGGGAATCAGAGGCGGGAAATGAGATATGGAGAATCAGAGGCGGGGAATCAGAGGCGGGGAAACAGAGGTGGGGAATCAGATATGGGGAATCAGAGGTGGCGAATCAAAGGCGGTGAATCAGAGATGGGGAATCAGAGGCGGGGAATCAGAGGCAGGGAATCAAACACGGGGAATCAGAGGCGGGGAATCAGAGCTGGGGAATCAGAGGCTGGGAATCAAAGTTGGGGAATCAGAGGCAGGGAATCAGATATGGGGAAACAGGGGCGGGGAATCAGAGGCGGGGAAACAGAGGCGGGGAATCATATATGGGGAATCAGAGGCGGGGAATTAGAGTTGGGGAATCAGAGGCGGGGAATCAGAGGCGGGGAAACAGAGGCGGGGAATCAAACACGGGGAATCAGAGGCGGGGAATCAGAGGCGGGGAATTAGAGGCAGGGAATCAGATGTGCGGAATCGGAGATGGGGAATCAGAGGCAGGGAATCGGAGGCGGGGAATCAGAGGCGGGGAATCAGAGGCAGGGTCTTAGATATTGGGAAACAGAGGCGGGGAATCAGAGGCGGGGAAACAGAGGCGGGGAATCAGATATGGGGTATCAGAGATGGGGAATCAGAGGCAGGGAATCAGATGTGCGGAATCAGAGTTGGGGAATCAAAGGCAGGGAATCAGAATCAGAAGCAGGGAATCAGATGCCGGGAATCAGACGCCGGAATCAGATGCCGGGAATAAGAGGCCGGAAATCAGAGGTGGGGAATCAGAGTCCGGGAATCAGAGATGGGGATTCAGAGGCGGGGAATGAGATATGGGGAATAAGAGGCGGGGAATCAGAGGCGGGGAAACAGAGGCGGGGAATCAGATATGGCGAATCAGAGGTGGCGAATCTAAGGCGGTGAATCAGAGATGGGGAATCAGAGGCCGGGAATCAGATGCAGGGAATCAAACACGGGGAATCAGAGGAGGGGAATCAGAATTGGGGAATCAGAGATGGGGAATTAGAGATGGGGAATCAGAGGCAGGGAATCAGACGCGGGGAATCAGAGGCAGGGAATCAGAGCTGGGGAATCAGAGGCGGGGAATCATAGTTGGGAATCAGAGGCGGGGAATCAGATATGGGGAAACAGAGGCGGGGAATCAGGGGCGGGGAAACAGAGGCGTGGAATCAGATATGGGGAAACAGAGGCGGGGAATCAGGGGCGGGGAAACAGAGGCGGGGAATCAGATATGTGGAATCGGATGCGGGGAATCAGAGGCGGGAAATCAGAGCTGTGGAATCAGATATGGGAATCAGAGATGGGGAATCAGAGGCGTGGAAACAGAGGCGGGGAATCAGATATGGGGAATCAGAGGTGGGGAATCAGAGGCAGGTAATCAGATGTGCGGAATCAGAGATGGGGAATCAGAGGCAGGGAATCAGAATCAGAAGCGGGGAGTCAGAGGCCGGGAATCAGAGGCCTGGAATCAGATGCTGGGAATAAGAAGCCGGGAATCAGAGGTGGGGAATCAGAGGCGGGAAATGAGATATGGAGAATCAGAGGCGGGGAATCAGAGGCGGGGAAACAGAGGTGGGGAATCAGATATGGGGAATCAGAGGTGGCGAATCAAAGGCGGTGAATCAGAGATGGGGAATCAGAGGCGGGGAATCAGGGGCGGGGAAACAGAGGCGGGGAATCAGATATGGGGAATCGGATGCGGGGAATCAGAGGCGGGCAAACAGAGGCGGGGAATTAGATATGGGGAATCAGTGGTGGGGAATCAGAGGTGGTGAATCATAGATGGGGAATCACAGGCGGGGAATCAGAGGCAGGGAATAGAACGCGGGGAATCAGAGGCAGGGAATCAGAGCTGGGGAATCAGAGGCGGGGAATCATAGTTGGGAATCAGAGGCGGGGAATCAGATATGGGGAAACAGAGGCGGGGAATCAGGGGCGGGGAAACAGAGGCGGGGAATCAGATATGGGGAATCGGATGCGGGGAATCAGAGGCGGGAAATCAGAGCTGGGGAATCAGATATGGGGAATCAGAGGTGGGGAATCAGAGGCGTGGAAACAGAGGCGGGGAATCAGATATGGGGAATCAGAGGTGGGGAATCAGAGGCAGGTAATCAGATGTGCGGAATCAGAGATGGGGAATCAGAGGCAGGGAATCAGAATCAGAAGCGGGGAGTCAGAGGCCGGGAATCAGAGGCCTGGAATCAGATGCTGGGAATAAGAGGCCGGGAATCAGAGGTGGGGAATCAGAGGCGGGAAATGAGATATGGAGAATCAGAGGCGGGGAATCAGAGGCGGGGAAACAGAGGTGGGGAATCAGATATGGGGAATCAGAGGTGGCGAATCAAAGGCGGTGAATCAGAGATGGGGAATCAGAGGCGGGGAATCAGAGGCAGGGAATCAAACACGGGGAATCAGAGGCGGGGAATCAGAGCTGGGGAATCAGAGGCTGGGAATCAAAGTTGGGGAATCAGAGGCAGGGAATCAGATATGGGGAAACAGGGGCGGGGAATCAGAGGCGGGGAAACAGAGGCGGGGAATCATATATGGGGAATCAGAGGCGGGGAATTAGAGTTGGGGAATCAGAGGCGGGGAATCAGAGGCGGGGAAACAGAGGCGGGGAATCAAACACGGGGAATCAGAGGCGGGGAATCAGAGGCGGGGAATTAGAGGCAGGGAATCAGATGTGCGGAATCGGAGATGGGGAATCAGAGGCAGGGAATCGGAGGCGGGGAATCAGAGGCGGGGAATCAGAGGCAGGGTCTTAGATATTGGGAAACAGAGGCGGGGAATCAGAGGCGGGGAAACAGAGGCGGGGAATCAGATATGGGGTATCAGAGATGGGGAATCAGAGGCAGGGAATCAGATGTGCGGAATCAGAGTTGGGGAATCAAAGGCAGGGAATCAGAATCAGAAGCAGGGAATCAGATGCCGGGAATCAGACGCCGGAATCAGATGCCGGGAATAAGAGGCCGGAAATCAGAGGTGGGGAATCAGAGTCCGGGAATCAGAGATGGGGATTCAGAGGCGGGGAATGAGATATGGGGAATAAGAGGCGGGGAATCAGAGGCGGGGAAACAGAGGCGGGGAATCAGATATGGCGAATCAGAGGTGGCGAATCTAAGGCGGTGAATCAGAGATGGGGAATCAGAGGCCGGGAATCAGATGCAGGGAATCAAACACGGGGAATCAGAGGAGGGGAATCAGAATTGGGGAATCAGAGATGGGGAATTAGAGATGGGGAATCAGAGGCAGGGAATCAGACGCGGGGAATCAGAGGCAGGGAATCAGAGCTGGGGAATCAGAGGCGGGGAATCATAGTTGGGAATCAGAGGCGGGGAATCAGATATGGGGAAACAGAGGCGGGGAATCAGGGGCGGGGAAACAGAGGCGTGGAATCAGATATGGGGAAACAGAGGCGGGGAATCAGGGGCGGGGAAACAGAGGCGGGGAATCAGATATGTGGAATCGGATGCGGGGAATCAGAGGCGGGAAATCAGAGCTGTGGAATCAGATATGGGAATCAGAGATGGGGAATCAGAGGCGTGGAAACAGAGGCGGGGAATCAGATATGGGGAATCAGAGGTGGGGAATCAGAGGCAGGTAATCAGATGTGCGGAATCAGAGATGGGGAATCAGAGGCAGGGAATCAGAATCAGAAGCGGGGAGTCAGAGGCCGGGAATCAGAGGCCTGGAATCAGATGCTGGGAATAAGAAGCCGGGAATCAGAGGTGGGGAATCAGAGGCGGGAAATGAGATATGGAGAATCAGAGGCGGGGAATCAGAGGCGGGGAAACAGAGGTGGGGAATCAGATATGGGGAATCAGAGGTGGCGAATCAAAGGCGGTGAATCAGAGATGGGGAATCAGAGGCGGGGAATCAGAGGCAGGGAATCAAACACGGGGAATCAGAGGCGGGGAATCAGAGCTGGGGAATCAGAGGCTGGGAATCAAAGTTGGGGAATCAGAGGCAGGGAATCAGATATGGGGAAACAGGGGCGGGGAATCAGAGGCGGGGAAACAGAGGCGGGGAATCATATATGGGGAATCAGAGGCGGGGAATTAGAGTTGGGGAATCAGAGGCGGGGAATCAGAGGTGGGGAAACAGAGGCGGGGAATCAAACACGGGGAATCAGAGGTGGGGAATCAGAGGTTGGGAATCAGAGGCAGGGAATCAGAGGCGGGGAATCAGAGGCGGGGAATCAGAGGCAGGGAATCAAACACGGGGAATCAGAGGCGGGGAATCAGAGGCAGGGTCTTAGATATTGGGAAACAGAGGCGGGGAATCAGAGGCGGGGAAACAGAGGCGGGGAATCAGATATGGGGTATCAGAGATGGGGAATCAGAGGCAGGGAATCAGATGTGCGGAATCAGAGTTGGGGAATCAAAGGCAGGGAATCAGAATCAGAAGCAGGGAATCAGATGCCGGGAATCAGACGCCGGAATCAGATGCCGGGAATAAGAGGCCGGAAATCAGAGGTGGGGAATCAGAGTCCGGGAATCAGAGATGGGGATTCAGAGGCGGGGAATGAGATATGGGGAATAAGAGGCGGGGAATCAGAGGCGGGGAAACAGAGGCGGGGAATCAGATATGGCGAATCAGAGGTGGCGAATCTAAGGCGGTGAATCAGAGATGGGGAATCAGAGGCCGGGAATCAGATGCAGGGAATCAAACACGGGGAATCAGAGGAGGGGAATCAGAATTGGGGAATCAGAGATGGGGAATTAGGGATGGGGAATCAGAGGCAGGGAATCAGACGCGGGGAATCAGAGGCAGGGAATCAGAGCTGGGGAATCAGAGGCGGGGAATCATAGTTGGGAATCAGAGGCGGGGAATCAGATATGGGGAAACAGAGGCGGGGAATCAGGGGCGGGGAAACAGAGGCGTGGAATCAGATATGGGGAAACAGAGGCGGGGAATCAGGGGCGGGGAAACAGAGGCGGGGAATCAGATATGTGGAATCGGATGCGGGGAATCAGAGGCGGGAAATCAGAGCTGGGGAATCAGATATGGGAATCAGAGATGGGGAATCAGAGGCGTGGAAACAGAGGCGGGGAATCAGATATGGGGAATCAGAGGTGGGGAATCAGAGGCAGGTAATCAGATGTGCGGAATCAGAGATGGGGAATCAGAGGCAGGGAATCAGAATCAGAAGCGGAGAGTCAGAGGCCGGGAATCAGAGGCCTGGAATCAGATGCTGGGAATAAGAAGCCGGGAATCAGAGGTGGGGAATCAGAGGCGGGAAATGAGATATGGAGAATCAGAGGCGGGGAATCAGAGGCGGGGAAACAGAGGTGGGGAATCAGATATGGGGAATCAGAGGTGGCGAATCAAAGGCGGTGAATCAGAGATGGGGAATCAGAGGCGGGGAATCAGAGGCAGGGAATCAAACACGGGGAATCAGAGGCGGGGAATCAGAGCTGGGGAATCAGAGGCTGGGAATCAAAGTTGGGGAATCAGAGGCAGGGAATCAGATATGGGGAAACAGGGGCGGGGAATCAGAGGCGGGGAAACAGAGGCGGGGAATCATATATGGGGAATCAGAGGCGGGGAATTAGAGTTGGGGAATCAGAGGCGGGGAATCAGAGGTGGGGAAACAGAGGCGGGGAATCAAACACGGGGAATCAGAGGTGGGGAATCAGAGGTTGGGAATCAGAGGCAGGGAATCAGAGGCGGGGAATCAGAGGCGGGGAATCAGAGGCAGGGAATCAAACACGGGGAATCAGAGGCGGGGAATCAGAGCTGGGGAATCAGAGGCTGGGAATCAAAGTTGGGGAATCAGAGGCAGGGAATCAGATATGGGGAAACAGGGGCGGGGAATCAGAGGCGGGGAAACAGAGGCGGGGAATCATATATGGGGAATCAGAGGCGGGGAATTAGAGTTGGGGAATCAGAGGCGGGGAATCAGAGGCGGGGAAACAGAGGCGGGGAATCAAACACGGGGAATCAGAGGTGGGGAATCAGAGGTTGGGAATCAGAGGCAGGGAATCAGAGGCGGGGAATCAGAGGCGGGGAATCAGAGGCAGGGAATCAGATGTGCGGAATCGGAGATGGGGAATCAGAGGCAGGGAATCAGAGGCGGGGAATCAGAGGCCGGGAATCAGAGGCCGGGAATCAGATATGGGGAAACAGAGGCGGGGAATCAGAGGCGGGGAAACAGAGGCTGGGAATCAGATATGGGGAATCAGAGGTGGGGATTCAGAGGTTGGGAATCAGAGGCAGGTAATCAGAGGCTTGGAGTCAGATGCAGGGAATCAGATGCGGGGAATCAGAGGCGGGGAATCAGAGCTGGGGAATCAGAGGCCGGGACTTAGATATTGGGAAACAGAGGCGGGGAATCAGAGGCGGGGAAACAGAGGCGGGGAATCAGATATGGGGAATCAGAGATGGGGAATCAGAGGCAGGGAATCAGATGTGCGGAATCAGAGATGGGGAATCAAAGGCAGGGAATCAGAATCAGAAGCAGGGAATCAGATGCCGGGAATCAGAGGCCGGAATCAGATGCCGGGAATAAGAGGCCGGAAATCAGAGGTGGGGAATCAGAGTCCGGGAATCAGAGATGGGGATTCAGAGGCGGGGAATGAGATATGGGGAATAAGAGGCGGGGAATCAGAGGCGGGGAAACAGAGGCGGGGAATCAGATATGGCGAATCAGAGGTGGCGAATCTAAGGCGGTGAATCAGAGATGGGGAATCAGAGGCCGGGAATCAGAGGCAGGGAATCAAACACGGGGAATCAGAGGAGGGGAATCAGAATTGGGGAATCAGAGATGGGGAATCAGAGATGGGGAATCAGAGGCAGGGAATCAGACGCGGGGAATCAGAGGCAGGGAATCAGAGCTGGGGAATCAGAAGCGGGGAATCATAGTTGGGAATCAGAGGCGGGGAATCAGATATGGGGAAACAGAGGCGGGGAATCAGGGGCGGGGAAACAGAGGCGGGGAATCAGATATGGGGAAACAGAGGCGGGGAATCAGGGGCGGGGAAACAGAGGCGGGGAATCAGATATGGGGAATCGGATGCGGGGAATCAGAGGCGGGAAATCAGAGCTGGGGAATCAGATATGGGGAATCAGAGGTGGGGAGTCAGAGGCGTGGAAACAGAGGCGGGGAATCAGATATGGGGAATCAGAGGTGGGGAATCAGAGGCAGGTAATCAGATGTGCGGAATCAGAGATGGGGAATCAGAGGCAGGGAATCAGAATCAGAAGCTGGGAGTCAGAGGCCGGGAATCAGAGGCCTGGAATCAGATGCTGGGAATAAGAGGCCGGGAATCAGAGGTGGGGAATCAGAGGCGGGAAATGAGATATGGAGAATCAGAGGCGGGGAATCAGAGGCGGGGAAACAGAGGTGGGGAATCAGATATGGGGAATCAGAGGTGGCGAATCAAAGGCGGTGAATCAGAGATGGGGAATCAGAGGCGGGGAATCAGAGGCAGGGAATCAAACACGGGGAATCAGAGGCGGGGAATCAGAGCTGGGGAATCAGAGGCTGGGAATCAAAGTTGGGGAATCAGAGGCAGGGAATCAGATATGGGGAAACAGGGGCGGGGAATCAGAGGCGGGGAATCAGAGGCGGGGAAACAGAGGCGGGGAATCAGATATGGCGAATCAGAGGTGGCGAATCAAAGGCGGTGAATCAGAGATGGGGAATCAGAGGCCGGGAATCAGAGGCAGGGAATCAAACACGGGGAATCAGAGGAGGGGAATCAGAATTGGGGAATCAGAGATGGGGAATCAGAGATGGGGAATCAGAGGCAGGGAATCAGACGCGGGGAATCAGAGGTGGTGAATCAGAGATGTGGAATCAGAGGCGGGGAATAAGAGGCGGGGAATCATACCTGGCGAATCAGAGGCGGGGAATCAGAGGTGGGGAATCAGAGGCGGGGAATCAGATATTGGGAATCAGAGGTGGGGAATCAGAGGCGGTGAAACAGAGGCAGGGATTCAGATATGGGGTATCAGAGGTGGGGAATCAGAGGTTGTGAATCAGAGATGGGGAATCAGAGGCGGGGAATCAGAGGCCGGTAATCAGACGCGGGGAATCAGAGGCGGGGAATCAGAGCTGGGGAATCAGAGGCGGGGAATCAGAGTTGGGGAATCAGAGGCGGGGAATCAGAGGCAGGGAATCAAACACGGGGAATCAGAGGCGGGGAATCAGAGCTGGGGAATCAGAGGCGGGGAATCAGAGTTGGGGAATCAGAGGCGGGGAATCAGAGCTGGGGAATCAGAGGTGGGGATCAGAGTCGGGTAATCAGAGGCAGGGAATCAGATGTGCGGAATCAGAGATGGGGAATCAGAGGTGGGGAATCAGAGGCTGTGAATCAGAGATGGGGAATCAGAGGCGGGGAATCAGAGGCAGGAAATCAGACACGGGGATTCAGAGGCTGGGAATCAGACGGGGGGAATCAAAGGCGGGGAATCAGAGCTGGGGAATCAGAGGCAGGGAATCAGAGTTGGGGATTCAGAGGCGGGGAATCAGATATGGGGAAACAGAGGCGGGGAATCAGAGGCGGGCAAACAGAGGCGGGGAATTAGATATGGGGAATCAGAGGTGGGGAATCAGAGGTGGTGAATCAGAGATGGGGAATCACAGGCGGGGAATCAGAGGCAGGGAATAGAACGCGGGGAATCAGAGGCAGGGAATCAGAGTTGGGGCATCAGAGGTTGGGAATTAGATATGGGGAAACAGAGGCGGGAAATCCGATATGGGGAATCAGAGGTTGGGAATCAGAGGCAGGGAATCAGATGTGCGGAATCAGAGATGGGGAATCAGAGGCAGGGAATCAGAATCAGAAGCGGGGAATCAGAGGCCGGGAATCAGAGGCCGGGAATCAGATGCTGGGAATAAGAGGCCGGGAATCAGAGGTGGGGAATCAGAGTCCGGGAATCAGAGATGGGGATTCAGAGGCGGGGAATGAGATATGGAGAATCAGAGGCCTGGAATCAGATGCTGGGAATAAGAAGCCGGGAATCAGAGGTGGGGAATCAGAGGCGGGAAATGAGATATGGAGAATCAGAGGCGGGGAATCAGAGGCGGGGAAACAGAGGTGGGGAATCAGATATGGGGAATCAGAGGTGGCGAATCAAAGGCGGTGAATCAGAGATGGGGAATCAGAGGCGGGGAATCAGAGGCAGGGAATCAAACACGGGGAATCAGAGGCGGGGAATCAGAGCTGGGGAATCAGAGGCTGGGAATCAAAGTTGGGGAATCAGAGGCAGGGAATCAGATATGGGGAAACAGGGGCGGGGAATCAGAGGCGGGGAAACAGAGGCGGGGAATCATATATGGGGAATCAGAGGCGGGGAATTAGAGTTGGGGAATCAGAGGCGGGGAATCAGAGGTGGGGAAACAGAGGCGGGGAATCAAACACGGGGAATCAGAGGTGGGGAATCAGAGGTTGGGAATCAGAGGCAGGGAATCAGAGGCGGGGAATCAGAGGCGGGGAATCAGAGGCAGGGAATCAAACACGGGGAATCAGAGGAGGGGAATCAGAGCTGGGGAATCAGAGGCTGGGAATCAAAGTTGGGGAATCAGAGGCAGGGAATCAGATATGGGGAAACAGGGGCGGGGAATCAGAGGCGGGGAAACAGAGGCGGGGAATCATATATGGGGAATCAGAGGCGGGGAATTAGAGTTGGGGAATCAGAGGCGGGGAATCAGAGGCGGGGAAACAGAGGCGGGGAATCAAACACGGGGAATCAGAGGTGGGGAATCAGAGGTTGGGAATCAGAGGCAGGGAATCAGAGGCGGGGAATCAGAGGCGGGGAATCAGAGGCAGGGAATCAGATGTGCGGAATCGGAGATGGGGAATCAGAGGCAGGGAATCAGAGGCGGGGAATCAGAGGCCGGGAATCAGAGGCCGGGAATCAGATATGGGGAAACAGAGGCGGGGAATCAGAGGCGGGGAAACAGAGGCTGGGAATCAGATATGGGGAATCAGAGGTGGGGAATCAGAGGTTGGGAATCAGAGGCAGGGAATCAGAGGCTTGGAGTCAGATGCAGGGAATCAGATGCGGGGAATCAGAGGCGGGGAATCAGAGCTGGGGAATCAGAGGCCGGGACTTAGATATTGGGAAACAGAGGCGGGGAATCAGAGGCGGGGAAACAGAGGCGGGGAATCAGATATGGGGAATCAGAGATGGGGAATCAGAGGCAGGGAATCAGATGTGCGGAATCAGAGATGGGGAATCAAAGGCAGGGAATCAGAATCAGAAGCAGGGAATCAGATGCCGGGAATCAGAGGCCGGAATCAGATGCCGGGAATAAGAGGCCGGAAATCAGAGGTGGGGAATCAGAGTCCGGGAATCAGAGATGGGGATTCAGAGGCGGGGAATGAGATATGGGGAATAAGAGGCGGGGAATCAGAGGCGGGGAAACAGAGGCGGGGAATCAGATATGGCGAATCAGAGGTGGCGAATCTAAGGCGGTGAATCAGAGATGGGGAATCAGAGGCCGGGAATCAGAGGCAGGGAATCAAACACGGGGAATCAGAGGAGGGGAATCAGAATTGGGGAATCAGAGATGGGGAATCAGAGATGGGGAATCAGAGGCAGGGAATCAGACGCGGGGAATCAGAGGCAGGGAATCAGAGCTGGGGAATCAGAGGCGGGGAATCATAGTTGGGAATCAGAGGCGGGGAATCAGATATGGGGAAACAGAGGCGGGGAATCAGGGGCGGGGAAACAGAGGCGGGGAATCAGATATGGGGAAACAGAGGCGGGGAATCAGGGGCGGGGAAACAGAGGCGGGGAATCAGATATGGGGAATCGAATGCGGGGAATCAGAGGCGGGAAATCAGAGCTGGGGAATCAGATATGGGGAATCAGAGGTGGGGAGTCAGAGGCGTGGAAACAGAGGCGGGGAATCAGATATGGGGAATCAGAGGTGGGGAATCAGAGGCAGGTAATCAGATGTGCGGAATCAGAGATGGGGAATCAGAGGCAGGGAATCAGAATCAGAAGCTGGGAGTCAGAGGCCGGGAATCAGAGGCCTGGAATCAGATGCTGGGAATAAGAGGCCGGGAATCAGAGGTGGGGAATCAGAGGCGGGGAAACAGAGGTGGGGAATCAGATATGGGGAATCAGAGGTGGCGAATCAAAGGCGGTGAATCAGAGATGGGGAATCAGAGGCGGGGAATCAGAGGCAGGGAATCAAACACGGGGAATCACAGGCGGGGAATCAGAGCTGGGGAATCAGAGGCTGGGAATCAAAGTTGGGGAATCAGAGGCAGGGAATCAGATATGGGGAAACAGGGGCGGGGAATCAGAGGCGGGGAATCAGAGGCGGGGAAACAGAGGCGGGGAATCAGATATGGCGAATCAGAGGTGGCGAATCAAAGGCGGTGAATCAGAGATGGGGAATCAGAGGCCGGGAATCAGAGGCAGGGAATCAAACACGGGGAATCAGAGGAGGGGAATCAGAATTGGGGAATCAGAGATGGGGAATCAGAGATGGGGAATCAGAGGCAGGGAATCAGACGCGGGGAATCAGAGGTGGTGAATCAGAGATGTGGAATCAGAGGCGGGGAATCAGAGGCAGGGAATCAGACGCGGGGAATAAGAGGCGGGGAATCATACCTGGCGAATCAGAGGCGGGGAATCAGAGGTGGGGAATCAGAGGCGGGGAATCAGATATTGGGAATCAGAGGTGGGGAATCAGAGGCGGTGAAACAGAGGCAGGGATTCAGATATGGGGTATCAGAGGTGGGGAATCAGAGGTTGTGAATCAGAGATGGGGAATCAGAGGCGGGGAATCAGAGGCAGGTAATCAGACGCGGGGAATCAGAGGCGGGGAATCAGAGCTGGGGAATCAGAGGCGGGGAATCAGAGTTGGGGAATCAGAGGCGGGGAATCAGAGGCAGGGAATCAAACACGGGGAATCAGAGGCGGGGAATCAGAGCTGGGGAATCAGAGGCGGGGAATCAGAGTTGGGGAATCAGAGGCGGGGAATCAGAGCTGGGGAATCAGAGGTGGGGATCAGAGTCGGGGAATCAGAGGCAGGGAATCAGATGTGCGGAATCAGAGATGGGGAATCAGAGGTGGGGAATCAGAGGCTGTGAATCAGAGATGGGGAATCAGAGGCGGGGAATCAGAGGCAGGAAATCAGACACGGGGATTCAGAGGCTGGGAATCAGACGGGGGGAATCAAAGGCGGGGAATCAGAGCTGGGGAATCAGAGGCAGGGAATCAGAGTTGGGGATTCAGAGGCGGGGAATCAGATATGGGGAAACAGAGGCGGGGAATCAGAGGCGGGCAAACAGAGGCGGGGAATTAGATATGGGGAATCAGAGGTGGGGAATCAGAGGTGGTGAATCAGAGATGGGGAATCACAGGCGGGAAATCAGAGGCAGGGAATAGAACGCGGGGAATCAGAGGCAGGGAATCAGAGTTGGGGCATCAGAGGTTGGGAATTAGATATGGGGAAACAGAGGCGGGAAATCCGATATGGGGAATCAGAGGTTGGGAATCAGAGGCAGGGAATCAGATGTGCGGAATCAGAGATGGGGAATCAGAGGCAGGGAATCAGTATCAGAAGCGGGGAATCAGAGGCCGGGAATCAGAGGCCGGGAATCAGATGCTGGGAATAAGAGGCCGGGAATCAGAGGTGGGGAATCAGAGTCCGGGAATCAGAGATGGGAATTCAGAGGCGGGGAATGAGATATGGAGAATCAGAGGCGGGGAATCAGAGGCGGGGAAACAGAGGTGGGGAATCAGATATGTGGAATCAGAGGTGGCGAATCAAAGGCGGTGAATCAGAGATGGGGAATCAGAGGCGGGGAATCAGAGGCAGGGAATCAAACACGGGAAATCAGAGGCGGGGAATCAGAGCTGGGGAATCAGAGGCGGGGAATCAGAGTTGGGGAATCAGAGGCAGGGAATCAGATATGGGGAAACAGGGGCAGGGAATCAGAGGCGGGGAAACAGAGGCGGGGAATCAGATATGGGGAATCAGAGGTGTGGAATCAGAGGTTGGGAATCAGAGGCAGGGAATCAGAGGCGGGGAAACAGAGGCGGGGAAATAGATATGGGGAATCAGAGGTGGCGGATCAAAGGCGGTGAAACAGAGATGGTGAATCAGAGCAGGGAATCAGAGCCAGGGAATCAAACACGGGGAATCAGAGCTGGGGAATCAGAGGCGGGGAATTAGAGTTGGGGAATCAGAGGAGGGGAATCAGAGGCGGGGAAACAGAGGCGGGGAATCAGATATGGGGAATCAGAGATGGGGAATCAGAGGTTGGGAATCAGAGGCAGGGAATCAGAGGTGGGGAATCAGAGGCGGGGAATCAGAGGCAGGGAATCAGATGTGCGGAATCGGAGATGGGGAATCAGAGGCAGGGAATCAGAGGCGGGGAATCAGAGGCGGGGAATCAGAGGCCGGTAATCAGATATGGGGAAACAGAGGTGGGGAATCAGAGGCGGGGAAACAGAGGCGGGGAATCAGATATGGGGAATCAGAGGTGGGGTATCAGAGGTTGGGAATCAGAGGCAGGGAATCAGAGGCTTGGAATCAGATGCAGGGAATCAGATGCGGGGAATCAGAGGCGGGGAATCAGAGCTGGGGAATCAGAGGTGGGGAATCAGAGTTGGGGAATCAGAGGCAGGGACTTAGATATTGGGAAACAGAGGCGGGGAATCAGAGGCGGGGAAACAGAGGGGGGTAATCAGAGGCAGGGAATCAGATGTGCGGAATCAGAGATGGGGAATCAGAGGCAGGGAATCAGAATCAGAAGCAGGGAATCAGAGGCCGGGAATCAGAGGCCGGAATCAGATGCCGGGAATAAGAGGCCGGGAATCAGAGGTGGGGAATCAGATATGGGGAATCAGAGGTGGGGAATCAGAGGTTGTGAATCAGAGATGGGGAATCAGAGGCGGGGAATCAGAGGCCGGTAATCAGACGCGGGGAATCAGAGGCGGGGAATCAGAGGCGGGGAAACAGAGGCGGGGAATCAGATTTGGGGAATCAGAGGTGGCGAATAAAAGGCGGTGAATCAGAGATGGGGAATCAGAGGCCGGGAATCAGAGGCAGGGAATCAAACACGGGGAATCAGAGGCGGGGAATCAGAGCTGGGGAATCAGAGGCGGGGAATCAGAGTTGGGGAATCAGAGGCGGGGAATCAGATGCAGGGAATCAATATGGGAAATCAGAGGCGGGGAAACAGAGGCGGGGAATCAGATATGGGGAATCAGAGATGGGGAATCAGAGGCAGGGAATCAGATGTGCGGAATCAGAGATGGGGAATCAAAGGCAGGGAATCAGAATCAGAAGCAGGGAATCAGATGCCGGGAATCAGAGGCCGGAATCAGATGGCGGTAATAAGAGGCCGGAAATCAGAGGTGGGGAATCAGAGTCCGGGAATCAGAGATGGGGATTCAGAGGCGGGGAATGAGATATGGGGAATAAGAGGCGGGGAATCAGAGGCGGGGAAACAGAGGCGGGGAATCAGATATGGCGAATCAGAGGTGGCGAATAAAAGGCGGTGAATCAGAGATGGGGAATCAGAGGACGGGAATCAGAGGCAGGGAATCAAACACGGGGAATCAGAGGAGGGGAATCAGAATTGGGGAATCAGAGATGGGGAATCAGAGATGGGGAATCAGAGGCAGGGAATCAGACGCGGGGAATCAGAGGTGGTGAATCAGAGATGTGGAATCAGAGGCGGGGAATCAGAGGCAGGGAATCAGACGCGGGGAATAAGAGGCGGGGAATCATAGCTGGCGAATCAGAGGCGGGGAATCAGAGGTGGGGAATCAGAGGCGGGGAATCAGATATTGGGAATCAGAGGTGGGGAATCAGAGGCGGTGAAACAGAGGCGGGGAATCAGATATGGGGTATCAGAGGTGGGGAATCAGAGGTTGTGAATCAGAGATGGGGAATCAGAGGCGGGGAATCAGAGGCCGGTAATCAGACGCGGGGAATCAGAGGCGGGGAATCAGAGCTGGGAAATTAGAGGCAGGGAATCAGAGTTGGGGATTCAGAGGCGGGGAATCAGATATGGGGAAACAGAGGCGGGGAATCAGAGGCGGGCAAATATAGGCGGGGATCAGATATGGGGAAACAGAGGCGGGGAATCAGAGGCGGGGAAACAGAGGCGGGGAATCAGATATGGGGATCAGAGGTGGGGAATCAGAGGTTGGGAATCAGAGGCTGGGAATCAGAGGCTGGGAATCAGATGCATGGAATCAGATGTGGGGAATCAGAGGCGGGGAATCAGAGCTGGGGAATCAGAGGTGGGGAATCAAAGTTGGGGAATCAGAGGCGGGGACTTTGATATGGGGAAACAGAGGCGGGAAATCAGAGGTGGGGAAACAGAGGCGGGGAATCAGAGGTGGGGAAACAGAGGCGGGGAATCAGATATGGGGAATCATAGGTGGGGAATCAGAGGCAGGGAATTAGATTTGCGGAATCAGAGATGGGGAATCAGAAGCATGGAATCAGAGGCCGGGAATCAGAGGCCGGAATCAGATGCCGGGAATAAGAGGCCGGGAATCAGAGGTGGGGAATCAGAGTCCGGGAATCAGAGATGGGGAATCAGAGGCGGGGAATGAGATATGGGGAATCAGAGGCGGGGAATCAGAGGCGGGGAAACAGAGGCGAGGAATCAGATATGGGAATCAGAGGTGGCGAATCAAAGGCGTTGAATCAGAGATGGGGAATCAGAGGCGGGGAATCAGAGGCAGGGAATCAAACACGGGGAATCAGAGGCGGGGAATCAGAGCTGGGGAATCAGAGGCGGGGAATCAGAGTTGGGGAATCAGAGGCGGGGAATCAGAGCTGGGGAATCAGAGGTGGGGATCAGAGTCGGGGAACCAGAGGCAGGGAATCAGATGTGCGGAATCAGAGATGGGGAATCAGAGGTGGGGAATCAGAGGCTGTGAATCAGAGATGGGGAATCAGAGGCGGGGAATCAGAGGCAGGAAATCAGACACGGGGATTCAGAGGCTGGGAATCAGACGGGGGGAATCAAAGGCGGGGAATCAGAGCTGGGGAATCAGAGGCAGGGAATCAGAGTTGGGGATTCAGAGGCGGGGAATCAGATATGGGGAAACAGAGGCGGGGAATCAGAGGCGGGCAAACAGAGGCGGGGAATTAGATATGGGGAATCAGAGGTGGGGAATCAGAGGTGGTGAATCAGAGATGGGGAATCACAGGCGGGGAATCAGAGGCAGGGAATAGAACGCGGGGAATCAGAGGCAGGGAATCAGAGTTGGGGCATCAGAGGTTGGGAATTAGATATGGGGAAACAGAGGCGGGAAATCCGATATGGGGAATCAGAGGTGGGGAATCAGAGGCAGGGAATCAGATGTGCGGAATCAGAGATGGGGAATCAGAGGCAGGGAATCAGTATCAGAAGCGGGGAATCAGAGGCCGGGAATCAGAGGCCGGGAATCAGATGCATAGAATAAGAGGCCGGGAATCAGAGGTGGGGAATCAGAGTCCGGGAATCAGAGATGGGGATTCAGAGGCGGGGAATGAGATATGGAGAATCAGAGGCGGGGAATCAGAGGCGGGGAAACAGAGGTGGGGAATCAGATATGTGGAATCAGAGGTGGCGAATCAAAGGCGGTGAATCAGAGATGGGGAATCAGAGGCGGGGAATCAGAGGCAGGGAATCAAACACGGGAAATCAGAGGCGGGGAATCAGAGCTGGGGAATCAGAGGCGGGGAATCAGAGTTGGGGAATCAGAGGCAGGGAATCAGATATGGGGAAACAGGGGCAGGGAATCAGAGGCGGGGAAACAGAGGCGGGGAATCAGATATGGGGAATCAGAGGTGTGGAATCAGAGGTTGGGAATCAGAGGCAGGGAATCAGAGGCGGGGAAACAGAGGCGGGGAATCAGATATGGGGAATCAGAGGTGGCGAATCAAAGGCGGTGAAACAGATGGGGAATCAGGGCAGGGAATCAGAGGCAGGGAATCAAACACGGGGAATCAGAGCTGGGGAATCAGAGGCGGGGAATTAGAGTTGGGGAATCAGAGGAGGGGAATCAGAGTCGGGGAATCAGTGGCGGGGAATCAGATATGGGGAATCAGAGGTGGGGAATCAGAGGTTGGGAATCAGAGGCAGGGAATCAGAGGTGGGGAATCAGAGGCGGGGAATCAGAGGCAGGGAATCAGATGTGCGGAATCGGAGATGCGGAATCAGAGGCAGGGAATCAGAGGCAGGGAATCAGAGGCTTGGAATCAGATGCAGGGAATCAGATGCGGGGAATCAGAGGCGGGGAATCAGAGCTGGGGAATCAGAGGTGGGGAATCAGAGTTGGGGAATCAGAGGCGGGGACTTAGATATTGGGAAACAGAGGCGGGGAATAAGAGGCGGGGAAACAGAGGGGGGTAATCAGAGGCAGGGAATCAGATGTGCGGAATCAGAGATGGGGAATCAGAGGCAGGGAATCAGAATCAGAAGCAGGGAATCAGAGGCCGGGAATCAGAGGCCGGAATCAGATGCCGGGAATAAGAGGCCGGGAATCAGAGGTGGGGAATCAGATATGGGGAATCAGAGGTGGGGAATCAGAGGTTGTGAATCAGAGATGGGGAATCAGAGGCGGGGAATCAGAGGCCGGTAATCAGACGCGGGGAATCAGAGGCGGGGAATCAGAGGCGGGGAAACAGAGGCGGGGAATCAGATTTGGGGAATCAGAGGTGGCGAATCAAAGGCGGTGAATCAGAGATGGGGAATCAGAGGCCGGGAATCAGAGGCAGGGAATCAAACACGGGGAATCAGAGGCGGGGAATCAGAGCTGGGGAATCAGAGGCGGGGAATCAGAGTTGGGGAATCAGAGGCGGGGAATCAGATGCAGGGAATCAATATGGGAAATCAGAGGTGGGGAATCAGAGGTTGGGAATCAGAGGAAGGGAATCAGAGGCGAGGAATCAGAGCTGGGGAATCAGAGGCGGGGAATCAGAATTGGGGAATCAGAGATGGGGAATCAGAGATGGGGAATCAGAGGCGGGGAATCAGACGCGGGGAATCAGAGGTGGTGAATCAGAGATGTGGAATCAGAGGCGGGGAATCAGAGGCAGGGAATCAGACGCGGGGAATCAGAGGCGGGGAATCGTAGCTGGCGAATCAGAGGCGGGGAATCAGAGGTGGGGAATCAGAGGTGGGGAATCAGATATTGGGAATCAGAGGTGGGGAATCAGAGGCGGGGAAACAGAGGCGGGGAATCAGATATGGGGAATCAGAGGTGGGGAATCAGAGGTTGTGAATCAGAGATGGGGAATCAGAGGCGGGGAATCAGAGGCCGGTAATCAGACGCGGGGAATCAGAGGCGGGGAATCAGACATGGGAAATTAGAGGCAGGGAATCAGAGTTGGGGATTCAGAGGCGGGGAATCAGATATGGGGAAACAGAGGCGGGGAATCAGAGGCGGGGAAACAGAGGCGGGGAATCAGATATAGGGAATCAGAGGTGGGGAATCAGAGGTTGGGAATCAGAGGCTGGGAATCAGAGGCTGGGAATCAGATGCATGGAATCATATGCGGGGAATCAGAGGCGGGGAATCAGAGCTGGGGAATCAGAGGTGGGGAATCAAAGTTGGGGAATCAGAGGCGGGGACTTAGATATGGGGAAACAGAGGCGGTGAATCAGAGGCGGGGAAACAGAGGCGGGGAATCAGATATGGGGAATCAGAGGTGGGGAATCAGAGGCAGGGAATTAGATGTGCGGAATCAGAGATGGGGAATCAGAGGCAGGGAATCAGAATCAGAAGCAGGGAATCAGAGGTGGGGAATCAGAGTCCGGGAATCAGAGATGGGGATTCAGAGGCGGGGAATGAGATATGGGGAATAAGAGGCGGGGAATCAGAGGCGGGGAATCAGAGGCGGGGAATCAGAGGCAGGGAATCAAACACGGGGAATCAGAGGCGGGGAATCAGAGCTGGGGAATCAGAGGCTGGGAATCAAAGTTGGGGAATCAGAGGCAGGGAATCAGATATGGGGAAACAGGGGCGGGGAATCAGAGGCGGGGAAACAGAGGCGGGGAATCATATATGGGGAATCGGAGGCGGGGAATTAGAGTTGGGGAATCAGAGGCGGGGAATCAGAGGCGGGGAAACAGAAGCATGGAATCAGAGGCCGGGAATCAGAGGCCGGAATCAGATGCCGGGGAATCAGAGGTGGGGATCAGAGTCGGGGAACCAGAGGCAGGGAATCAGATGTGCGGAATCAGAGATGGGGAATCAGAGGTGGGGAATCAGAGGCTGTGAATCAGAGATGGGGAATCAGAGGCGGGGAATCAGAGGCAGGAAATCAGACACGGGGATTCAGAGGCTGGGAATCAGACGGGGGGAATCAAAGGCGGGGAATCAGAGCTGGGGAATCAGAGGCAGGGAATCAGAGTTGGGGATTCAGAGGCGGGGAATCAGATATGGGGAAACAGAGGTGGGGAATCAGAGGCGGGCAAACAGAGGCGGGGAATTAGATATGGGGAATCAGAGGTGGGGAATCAGAGGTGGTGAATCAGAGATGGGGAATCACAGGCGGGGAATCAGAGGCAGGGAATAGAACGCGGGGAATCAGAGGCAGGGAATCAGAGTTGGGGCATCAGAGGTTGGGAATTAGATATGGGGAAACAGAGGCGGGAAATCCGATATGGGGAATCAGAGGTGGGGAATCAGAGGCAGGGAATCAGATGTGCGGAATCAGAGATGGGGAATCAGAGGCAGGGAATCAGAATCAGAAGCGGGGAATCAGAGGCCGGGAATCAGAGGCCGGGAATCAGATGCTGGGAATAAGAGGCCGGGAATCAGAGGTGGGGAATCAGAGTCCGGGAATCAGAGATGGGGATTCAGAGGCGGGGAATGAGATATGGAGAATCAGAGGCGGGGAATAAGAGGCGGGGAAACAGAGGTGGGGAATCAGATATGTGGAATCAGAGGTGGCGAATCAAAGGCGGTGAATCAGAGATGGGGAATCAGAGGCGGGGAATCAGAGGCAGGGAATCAAACACGGGAAATCAGAGGCGGGGAATCAGAGCTGGGGAATCAGAGGCGGGGAATCAGAGTTGGGGAATCAGAGGCAGGGAATCAGATATGGGGAAACAGGGGCAGGGAATCAGAGGCGGGGAAACAGAGGCGGGGAATCAGATATGGGGAATCAGAGGTGTGGAATCAGAGGTTGGGAATCAGAGGCAGGGAATCAGAGGCGGGGAAACAGAGGCGGGGAATCAGATATGGGGAATCAGAGGTGGCGAATCAAAGGCGGTGAAACAGATGGGGAATCAGGGCAGGGAATCAGAGGCAGGGAATCAAACACGGGGAATCAGAGCTGGGGAATCAGAGGCGGGGAATTAGAGTTGGGGAATCAGAGGAGGGGAATCAGAGTCGGGGAAACAGAGGCGGGGAATCAGATATGGGGAATCAGAGGTGGGGAATCAGAGGTTGGGAATCAGAGGCAGGGAATCAGAGGTGGGGAATCAGAGGCGGGGAATCAGAGGCAGGGAATCAGATGTGCGGAATCGGAGATGGGGAATCAGAGGCAGGGAATCAGAGGCGGGGAATCAGAGGTGGGGAATCAGAGGCCGGGAATCAGATATGGGGAAACAGAGGTGGGGAATCAGAGGCGGGGAAACAGAGGCGGGGAATCAGATATGGGGAATCAGAGGTGGGGAATCAGAGGTTGGGAATCAGAGGCAGGGAATCAGAGGCTTGGAATCAGATGCAGGGAATCAGATGCGGGGAATCAGAGGCGGGGAATCAGAGCTGGGGAATCAGAGGTGGGGAATCAGAGTTGGGGAATCAGAGGCGGGGACTTAGATATTGGGAAACAGAGGCGGGGAATAAGAGGCGGGGAAACAGAGGGGGGTAATCAGAGGCAGGGAATCAGATGTGCGGAATCAGAGATGGGGAATCAGAGGCAGGGAATCAGAATCAGAAGCAGGGAATCAGAGGCCGGGAATCAGAGGCCGGAATCAGATGCCGGGAATAAGAGGCCGGGAATCAGAGGTGGGGAATCAGATATGGGGAATCAGAGGTGGGGAATCAGAGGTTGTGAATCAGAGATGGGGAATCAGAGGCGGGGAATCAGAGGCCGGTAATCAGACGCGGGGAATCAGAGGCGGGGAATCAGAGGCGGGGAAACAGAGGCGGGGAATCAGATTTGGGGAATCAGAGGTGGCGAATCAAAGGCGGTGAATCAGAGATGGGGAATCAGAGGCCGGGAATCAGAGGCAGGGAATCAAACACGGGGAATCAGAGGCGGGGAATCAGAGCTGGGGAATCAGAGGCGGGGAATCAGAGTTGGGGAATCAGAGGCGGGGAATCAGAGGCAGGGAATCAGACGCGGGGAATCAGAGGCGGGGAATCAGAGCTGGGGAATCAGAGGTGGGGAATCAAAGTTGGGGAATCAGAGGCGGGGACTTAGATATGGGGAAACAGAGGCGGTGAATCAGAGGCGGGGAAACAGAGGCGGGGAATCAGAGGTTGGGAATCAGAGGAAGGGAATCAGAGGCGAGGAATCAGAGCTGGGGAATCAGAGGCGGGGAATCAGAATTGGGGAATCAGAGATGGGGAATCAGAGATGGGGAATCAGAGGCGGGGAATCAGACGCGGGTAATCAGAGGTGGTGAATCAGAGATGTGGAATCAGAGGCGGGGAATCAGAGGCAGGGAATCAGACGCGGGGAATCAGAGGCGGGGAATCATAGCTGGCGAATCAGAGGCGGGGAATCAGAGGTGGGGAATCAGAGGCGGGGAATCAGATATTGGGAATCAGAGGTGGGGAATCAGAGGCGGGGAAACAGAGGCGGGGAATCAGATATGGGGAATCAGAGGTGGGGAATCAGAGGTTGTGAATCAGAGATGGGGAATCAGAGGCGGGGAATCAGAGGCCGGTAATCAGACGCGGGGAATCAGAGGCGGGGAATCAGACATGGGAAATTAGAGGCAGGGAATCAGAGTTGGGGATTCAGAGGCGGGGAATCAGATATGGGGAAACAGAGGCGGGGAATCAGAGGCGGGGAAACAGAGGCGGGGAATCAGATATAGGGAATCAGAGGTGGGGAATCAGAGGTTGGGAATCAGAGGCTGGGAATCAGAGGCTGGGAATCAGATGCATGGAATCATATGCGGGGAATCAGAGGCGGGGAATCAGAGCTGGGGAATCAGAGGTGGGGAATCAAAGTTGGGGAATCAGAGGCGGGGACTTAGATATGGGGAAACAGAGGCGGTGAATCAGAGGCGGGGAAACAGAGGCGGGGAATCAGATATGGGGAATCAGAGGTGGGGAATCAGAGGCAGGGAATTAGATGTGCGGAATCAGAGATGAGGAATCAGAGGCAGGGAATCAGAATCAGAAGCAGGGAATCAGAGGTGGGGAATCAGAGTCCGGGAATCAGAGATGGGGATTCAGAGGCGGGGAATGAGATATGGGGAATAAGAGGCGGGGAATCAGAGGCGGGGAATCAGAGGCGGGGAATCAGAGGCAGGGAATCAAACACGGGGAATCAGAGGCGGGGAATCAGAGCTGGGGAATCAGAGGCTGGGAATCAAAGTTGGGGAATCAGAGGCAGGGAATCAGATATGGGGAAACAGGGGCGGGGAATCAGAGGCGGGGAAACAGAGGCGGGGAATCATATATGGGGAATCAGAGGCGGGGAATTAGAGTTGGGGAATCAGAGGCGGGGAATCAGAGGCGGGGAAACAGAGGCGGGGAATCAAACACGGGGAATCAGAGGTGGGGAATCAGAGGTTGGGAATCAGAGGCAGGGAATCAGAGGCGGGGAATCAGAGGCGGGGAATCAGAGGCAGGGAATCAGATGTGCGGAATCGGAGATGGGGAATCAGAGGCAGGGAATCAGAGGCGGGGAATCAGAGGCCGGGAATCAGAGGCCGGGAGTCAGATATGGGGAAACAGAGGCGGGGAATCAGAGGCGGGGAAACAGAGGCTGGGAATCAGATATGGGGAATCAGAGGTGGGGAATCAGAGGTTGGGAATCAGAGGCAGGGAATCAGAGGCTTGGAGTCAGATGCAGGGAATCAGATGCGGGGAATCAGAGGCGGGGAATCAGAGCTGGGGAATCAGAGGCCGGGACTTAGATATTGGGAAACAGAGGCGGGGAATCAGAGGCGGGGAAACAGAGGCGGGGAATCAGATATGGGGAATCAGAGATGGGGAATCAGAGGCAGGGAATCAGATGTGCGGAATCAGAGATGGGGAATCAAAGGCAGGGAATCAGAATCAGAAGCAGGGAATCAGATGCCGGGAATCAGAGGCCGGAATCAGATGCCGGGAATAAGAGGCCGGAAATCAGAGGTGGGGAATCAGAGACCGGGAATCAGAGATGGGGATTCAGAGGCGGGGAATGAGATATGGGGAATAAGAGGCGGGTTTCAGAGGCGGGGAAACAGAGGCGGGGAATCAGATATGGCGAATCAGAGGCCGGGAATCAGAGGCAGGGAATCAAACACGGGGAATCAGAGGAGGGGAATCAGAATTGGGGAATCAGAGATGGGGAATCAGAGATGGGGAATCAGAGGCAGGGAATCAGACGCGGGGAATCAGAGGCAGGGAATCAGAGCTGGGGAATCAGAGGCGGGGAATCATAGTTGGGAATCAGAGGCGGGGAATCAGATATGGGGAAACAGAGGTGGGGAATCAGGGGCGGGGAAACAGAGGCGGGGAATCAGATATGGGGAAACAGAGGCGGGGAATCAGGGGCGGGGAAACAGAGGCGGGGAATCAGATATGGGGAATCGGATGCGGGGAATCAGAGGCGGGAAATCAGAGCTGGGGAATCAGATATGGGGAATCAGAGGTGGGGAGTCAGTGGCGTGGAAACAGAGGCGGGGAATCAGATATGGGGAATCAGAGGTGGGGAATCAGAGGCAGGTAATCAGAGGTGGTGAATCAGAGATGTGGAATCAGAGGCGGGGAATCAGAGGCAGCGAATCAGACGCGGGGAATAAGAGGCCGGGAATCAGAGGTGGGGAATCAGAGGCGGGGAATCAGAGCTGGGGAATCAGAGGCGGGGAATCAGAGTTGGGGAATCAGAGGCGGGGAATCAGAGGCAGGGAATCAAACACGGGGAATCAGAGGCGGGGAATCAGAGCTGGGGAATCAGAGGCGGGGAATCAGAGTTGGGGAATCAGAGGCGGGGAATCAGAGCTGGGGAATCAGAGGTGGGGATCAGAGTCGGGGAATCAGAGGCAGGGAATCAGATGTGCGGAATCAGAGATGGGGAATCAGAGGTGGGGAATCAGAGGCTGTGAATCAGAGATGGGGAATCAGAGGCGGGGAATCAGAGGCAGGAAATCAGACACGGGGATTCAGAGGCTGGGAATCAGACGGGGGGAATCAAAGGCGGGGAATCAGAGCTGGGGAATCAGAGGCAGGGAATCAGAGTTGGGGATTCAGAGGCGGGGAATCAGATATGGGGAAACAGAGGCGGGAAATCAGAGGCGGGCAAACAGAGGCGGGGAATTAGATATGGGGAATCAGAGGTGGGGAATCAGAGGTGGTGAATCAGAGATGGGGAATCACAGGCGGGGAATCAGAGGCAGGGAATAGAACGCGGGGAATCAGAGGCAGGGAATCAGAGTTGGGGCATCAGAGGTTGGGAATTAGATATGGGGAAACAGAGGCGGGAAATCCGATATGGGGAATCAGAGGTTGGGAATCAGAGGCAGGGAATCAGATGTGCGGAATCAGAGATGGGGAATCAGAGGCAGGGAATCAGAATCAGAAGCGGGGAATCAGAGGCCGGGAATCAGAGGCCGGGAATCAGATGCTGGGAATAAGAGGCCGGGAATCAGAGGTGGGGAATCAGAGTCCGGGAATCAGAGATGGGGATTCAGAGGCTGGGAATGAGATATGGAGAATCAGAGGCGGGGAATCAGAGGCGGGGAAACAGAGGTGGGGAATCAGATATGTGGAATCAGAGGTGGCGAATCTAAGGCGGTGAATCAGAGATGGGGAATCAGAGGCCGGGAATCAGAGGCAGGGAATCAAACACGGGGAATCAGAGGAGGGGAATCAGAATTGGGGAATCAGAGATGGGGAATCAGAGATGGGGAATCAGAGGCAGGGAATCAGACGCGGGGAATCAGAGGCAGGGAATCAGAGCTGGGGAATCAGAAGCGGGGAATCATAGTTGGGAATCAGAGGCGGGGAATCAGATATGGGGAAACAGAGGCGGGGAATCAGGGGCGGGGAAACAGAGGCGGGGAATCAGATATGGGGAAACAGAGGCGGGGAATCAGGGGCGGGGAAACAGAGGCGGGGAATCAGATATGGGGAATCGGATGCGGGGAATCAGAGGCGGGAATTCAGAGCTGGGGAATCAGATATGGGGAATCAGAGGTGGGGAGTCAGAGGCGTGGAAACAGAGGCGGGGAATCAGATATGGGGAATCAGAGGTGGGGAATCAGAGGCAGGTAATCAGATGTGCGGAATCAGAGATGGGGAATCAGAGGCAGGGAATCAGAATCAGAAGCTGGGAGTCAGAGGCCGGGAATCAGAGGCCTGGAATCAGATGCTGGGAATAAGAGGCCGGGAATCAGAGGTGGGGAATCAGAGGCGGGAAATGAGATATGGAGAATCAGAGGCGGGGAATCAGAGGCGGTGAAACAGAGGTGGGGAATCAGATATGGGGAATCAGAGGTGGCGAATCAAAGGCGGTGAATCAGAGATGGGGAATCAGAGGCGGGGAATCAGAGGCAGGGAATCAAACACGGGGAATCAGAGGCGGGGAATCAGAGCTGGGGAATCAGAGGCTGGGAATCAAAGTTGGGGAATCAGAGGCAGGGAATCAGATATGGGGAAACAGGGGCGGGGAATCAGAGGCGGGGAATCAGAGGCGGGGAAACAGAGGCGGGGAATCAGATATGGCGAATCAGAGGTGGCGAATCAAAGGCGGTGAATCAGAGATGGGGAATCAGAGGCCGGGAATCAGAGGCAGGGAATCAAACACGGGGAATCAGAGGAGGGGAATCAGAATTGGGGAATCAGAGATGGGGAATCAGAGATGGGGAATCAGAGGCAGGGAATCAGACGCGGGGAATCAGAGGTGGTGAATCAGAGATGTGGAATCAGAGGCGGGGAATAAGAGGCGGGGAATCATACCTGGCGAATCAGAGGCGGGGAATCAGAGGTGGGGAATCAGAGGCGGGGAATCAGATATTGGGAATCGAGGTGGGGAATCAGAGGCGGTGAAACAGAGGCAGGGATTCAGATATGGGGTATCAGAGGTGGGGAATCAGAGGTTGTGAATCAGAGATGGGGAATCAGAGGCGGGGAATCAGAGGCCGGTAATCAGACGCGGGGAATCAGAGGCGGGGAATCAGAGCTGGGGAATCAGAGGCGGGGAATCAGAGTTGGGGAATCAGAGGCGGGGAATCAGAGGCAGGGAATCAAACACGGGGAATCAGAGGCGGGGAATCAGAGCTGGGGAATCAGAGGCGGGGAATCAGAGTTGGGGAATCAGAGGCGGGGAATCAGAGCTGGGGAATCAGAGGTGGGGATCAGAGTCGGGGAATCAGAGGCAGGGAATCAGATGTGCGGAATCAGAGATGGGGAATCAGAGGTGGGGAATCAGAGGCTGTGAATCAGAGATGGGGAATCAGAGGCGGGGAATCAGAGGCAGGAAATCAGACACGGGGATTCAGAGGCTGGGAATCAGACGGGGGGAATCAAAGGCGGGGAATCAGAGCTGGGGAATCAGAGGCAGGGAATCAGAGTTGGGGATTCAGAGGCGGGGAATCAGATATGGGGAAACAGAGGCGGGGAATCAGAGGCGGGCAAACAGAGGCGGGGAATTAGATATGGGGAATCAGAGGTGGGGAATCAGAGGTGGTGAATCAGAGATGGGGAATCACAGGCGGGGAATCAGAGGCAGGGAATAGAACGCGGGGAATCAGAGGCAGGGAATCAGAGTTGGGGCATCAGAGGTTGGGAATTAGATATGGGGAAACAGAGGCGGGAAATCCGATATGGGGAATCAGAGGTTGGGAATCAGAGGCAGGGAATCAGATGTGCGGAATCAGAGATGGGGAATCAGAGGCAGGGAATCAGAATCAGAAGCGGGGAATCAGAGGCCGGGAATCAGAGGCCGGGAATCAGATGCTGGGAATAAGAGGCCGGGAATCAGAGGTGGGGAATCAGAGTCCGGGAATCAGAGATGGGGATTCAGAGGCGGGGAATGAGATATGGAGAATCAGAGGCCTGGAATCAGATGCTGGGAATAAGAAGCCGGGAATCAGAGGTGGGGAATCAGAGGCGGGAAATGAGATATGGAGAATCAGAGGCGGGGAATCAGAGGCGGGGAAACAGAGGTGGGGAATCAGATATGGGGAATCAGAGGTGGCGAATCAAAGGCGGTGAATCAGAGATGGGGAATCAGAGGCGGGGAATCAGAGGCAGGGAATCAAACACGGGGAATCAGAGGCGGGGAATCAGAGCTGGGGAATCAGAGGCTGGGAATCAAAGTTGGGGAATCAGAGGCAGGGAATCAGATATGGGGAAACAGGGGCGGGGAATCAGAGGCGGGGAAACAGAGGCGGGGAATCATATATGGGGAATCAGAGGCGGGGAATTAGAGTTGGGGAATCAGAGGCGGGGAATCAGAGGTGGGGAAACAGAGGCGGGGAATCAAACACGGGGAATCAGAGGTGGGGAATCAGAGGTTGGGAATCAGAGGCAGGGAATCAGAGGCGGGGAATCAGAGGCGGGGAATCAGAGGCAGGGGATCAAACACGGGGAATCAGAGGAGGGGAATCAGAGCTGGGGAATCAGAGGCTGGGAATCAAAGTTGGGGAATCAGAGGCAGGGAATCAGATATGGGGAAACAGGGGCGGGGAATCAGAGGCGGGGAAACAGAGGCGGGGAATCATATATGGGGAATCAGAGGCGGGGAATTAGAGTTGGGGAATCAGAGGCGGGGAATCAGAGGCGGGGAAACAGAGGCGGGGAATCAAACACGGGGAATCAGAGGTGGGGAATCAGAGGTTGGGAATCAGAGGCAGGGAATCAGAGGCGGGGAATCAGAGGCGGGGAATCAGAGGCAGGGAATCAGATGTGCGGAATCGGAGATGGGGAATCAGAGGCAGGGAATCAGAGGCGGGGAATCAGAGGCCGGGAATCAGAGGCCGGGAATCAGATATGGGGAAACAGAGGCGGGGAATCAGAGGCGGGGAAACAGAGGCTGGGAATCAGATATGGGGAATCAGAGGTGGGGAATCAGAGGTTGGGAATCAGAGGCAGGGAATCAGAGGCTTGGAGTCAGATGCAGGGAATCAGATGCGGGGAATCAGAGGCGGGGAATCAGAGCTGGGGAATCAGAGGCCGGGACTTAGATATTGGGAAACAGAGGCGGGGAATCAGAGGCGGGGAAACAGAGGCGGGGAATCAGATATGGGGAATCAGAGATGGGGAATCAGAGGCAGGGAATCAGATGTGCGGAATCAGAGATGGGGAATCAAAGGCAGGGAATCAGAATCAGAAGCAGGGAATCAGATGCCGGGAATCAGAGGCCGGAATCAGATGCCGGGAATAAGAGGCCGGAAATCAGAGGTGGGGAATCAGAGTCCGGGAATCAGAGATGGGGATTCAGAGGCGGGGAATGAGATATGGGGAATAAGAGGCGGGGAATCAGAGGCGGGGAAACAGAGGCGGGGAATCAGATATGGCGAATCAGAGGTGGCGAATCTAAGGCGGTGAATCAGAGATGGGGAATCAGAGGCCGGGAATCAGAGGCAGGGAATCAAACACGGGGAATCAGAGGAGGGGAATCAGAATTGGGGAATCAGAGATGGGGAATCAGAGATGGGGAATCAGAGGCAGGGAATCAGACGCGGGGAATCAGAGGCAGGGAATCAGAGCTGGGGAATCAGAGGCGGGGAATCATAGTTGGGAATCAGAGGCGGGGAATCAGATATGGGGAAACAGAGGCGGGGAATCAGGGGCGGGGAAACAGAGGCGGGGAATCAGATATGGGGAAACAGAGGCGGGGAATCAGGGGCGGGGAAACAGAGGCGGGAAATCAGATATGGGGAATCGGATGCGGGGAATCAGAGGCGGGAAATCAGAGCTGGGGAATCAGATATGGGGAATCAGAGGTGGGGAGTCAGAGGCGTGGAAACAGAGGCGGGGAATCAGATATGGGGAATCAGAGGTGGGGAATCAGAGGCAGGTAATCAGATGTGCGGAATCAGAGATGGGGAATCAGAGGCAGGGAATCAGAATCAGAAGCTGGGAGTCAGAGGCCGGGAATCAGAGGCCTGGAA
Organism: Narcine bancroftii; assembly: GCF_036971445.1. Lineage (NCBI taxonomy): Eukaryota > Metazoa > Chordata > Chondrichthyes > Torpediniformes > Narcinidae > Narcine > Narcine bancroftii. Next base: position 128,190,425 of record NC_091475.1, read on the forward strand.
TCAGATGCTGGGAATAAGAGGCCGGGAATCAGAGGTGGGGAATCAGAGGCGGGGAAACAGAGGTGGGGAATCAGATATGGGGAATCAGAGGTGGCGAATCAAAGGCGGTGAATCAGAGATGGGGAATCAGAGGCGGGGAATCAGAGGCAGGGAATCAAACACGGGGAATCAGAGGCGGGGAATCAGAGCTGGGGAATCAGAGGCTGGGAATCAAAGTTGGGGAATCAGAGGCAGGGAATCAGATATGGGGAAACAGGGGCGGGGAATCAGAGGCGGGGAATCAGAGGCGGGGAAACAGAGGCGGGGAATCAGATATGGCGAATCAGAGGTGGTGAATCAAAGGCGGTGAATCAGAGATGGGGAATCAGAGGCCGGGAATCAGAGGCAGGGAATCAAACACGGGGAATCAGAGGAGGGGAATCAGAATTGGGGAATCAGAGATGGGGAATCAGAGATGGGGAATCAGAGGCAGGGAATCAGACGCGGGGAATCAGAGGTGGTGAATCAGAGATGTGGAATCAGAGGCGGGGAATCAGAGGCAGGGAATCAGACGCGGGGAATAAGAGGCGGGGAATCATACCTGGCGAATCAGAGGCGGGGAATCAGAGGTGGGGAATCAGAGGCGGGGAATCAGATATTGGGAATCAGAGGTGGGGAATCAGAGGCGGTGAAACAGAGGCAGGGATTCAGATATGGGGTATCAGAGGTGGGGAATCAGAGGTTGTGAATCAGAGATGGGGAATCAGAGGCGGGCAATCAGAGGCAGGTAATCAGACGCGGGGAATCAGAGGCGGGGAATCAGAGCTGGGGAATCAGAGGCGGGGAATCAGAGTTGGGGAATCAGAGGCGGGGAATCAGAGGCAGGGAATCAAACACGGGGAATCAGAGGCGGGGAATCAGAGCTGGGGAATCAGAGGCGGGGAATCAGAGTTGGGGAATCAGAGGCGGGGAATCAGAGCTGGGGAATCAGAGGTGGGGATCAGAGTCGGGGAATCAGAGGCAGGGAATCAGATGTGCGGAATCAGAGATGGGGAATCAGAGGTGGGGAATCAGAGGCTGTGAATCAGAGATGGGGAATCAGAGGCGGGGAATCAGAGGCAGGAAATCAGACACGGGGATTCAGAGGCTGGGAATCAGACGGGGGGAATCAAAGGCGGGGAATCAGAGCTGGGGAATCAGAGGCAGGGAATCAGAGTTGGGGATTCAGAGGCGGGGAATCAGATATGGGGAAACAGAGGCGGGGAATCAGAGGCGGGCAAACAGAGGCGGGGAATTAGATATGGGGAATCAGAGGTGGGGAATCAGAGGTGGTGAATCAGAGATGGGGAATCACAGGCGGGGAATCAGAGGCAGGGAATAGAACGCGGGGAATCAGAGGCAGGGAATCAGAGTTGGGGCATCAGAGGTTGGGAATTAGATATGGGGAAACAGAGGCGGGAAATCCGATATGGGGAATCAGAGGTTGGGAATCAGAGGCAGGGAATCAGATGTGCGGAATCAGAGATGGGGAATCAGAGGCAGGGAATCAGTATCAGAAGCGGGGAATCAGAGGCCGGGAATCAGAGGCCGGGAATCAGATGCTGGGAATAAGAGGCCGGGAATCAGAGGTGGGGAATCAGAGTCCGGGAATCAGAGATGGGAATTCAGAGGCGGGGAATGAGATATGGAGAATCAGAGGCGGGGAATCAGAGGCGGGGAAACAGAGGTGGGGAATCAGATATGTGGAATCAGATGTGGCGAATCAAAGGCGGTGAATCAGAGATGGGGAATCAGAGGCGGGGAATCAGAGGCAGGGAATCAAACACGGGAAATCAGAGGCGGGGAATCAGAGCTGGGGAATCAGAGGCGGGGAATCAGAGTTGGGGAATCAGAGGCAGGGAATCAGATATGGGGAAACAGGGGCAGGGAATCAGAGGCGGGGAAACAGAGGCGGGGAATCAGATATGGGGAATCAGAGGTGTGGAATCAGAGGTTGGGAATCAGAGGCAGGGAATCAGAGGCGGGGAAACAGAGGCGGGGAATTAGATATGGGGAATCAGAGGTGGCGGATCAAAGGCGGTGAAACAGAGATGGTGAATCAGAGCAGGGAATCAGAGCCAGGGAATCAAACACGGGGAATCAGAGCTGGGGAATCAGAGGCGGGGAATTAGAGTTGGGGAATCAGAGGAGGGGAATCAGAGGCGGGGAAACAGAGGCGGGGAATCAGATATGGGGAATCAGAGATGGGGAATCAGAGGTTGGGAATCAGAGGCAGGGAATCAGAGGTGGGGAATCAGAGGCGGGGAATCAGAGGCAGGGAATCAGATGTGCGGAATCGGAGATGGGGAATCAGAGGCAGGGAATCAGAGGCGGGGAATCAGAGGCGGGGAATCAGAGGCCGGTAATCAGATATGGGGAAACAGAGGTGGGGAATCAGAGGCGGGGAAACAGAGGCGGGGAATCAGATATGGGGAATCAGAGGTGGGGTATCAGAGGTTGGGAATCAGAGGCAGGGAATCAGAGGCTTGGAATCAGATGCAGGGAATCAGATGCGGGGAATCAGAGGCGGGGAATCAGAGCTGGGGAATCAGAGGTGGGGAATCAGAGTTGGGGAATCAGAGGCAGGGACTTAGATATTGGGAAACAGAGGCGGGGAATCAGAGGCGGGGAAACAGAGGGGGGTAATCAGAGGCAGGGAATCAGATGTGCGGAATCAGAGATGGGGAATCAGAGGCAGGGAATCAGAATCAGAAGCAGGGAATCAGAGGCCGGGAATCAGAGGCCGGAATCAGATGCCGGGAATAAGAGGCCGGGAATCAGAGGTGGGGAATCAGATATGGGGAATCAGAGGTGGGGAATCAGAGGTTGTGAATCAGAGATGGGGAATCAGAGGCGGGGAATCAGAGGCCGGTAATCAGACGCGGGGAATCAGAGGCGGGGAATCAGAGGCGGGGAAACAGAGGCGGGGAATCAGATTTGGGGAATCAGAGGTGGCGAATCAAAGGCGGTGAATCAGAGATGGGGAATCAGAGGCCGGGAATCAGAGGCAGGGAATCAAACACGGGGAATCAGAGGCGGGGAATCAGAGCTGGGGAATCAGAGGCGGGGAATCAGAGTTGGGGAATCAGAGGCGGGGAATCAGATGCAGGGAATCAATATGGGAAATCAGAGGCGGGGAAACAGAGGCGGGGAATCAGATATGGGGAATCAGAGATGGGGAATCAGAGGCAGGGAATCAGATGTGCGGAATCAGAGATGGGGAATCAAAGGCAGGGAATCAGAATCAGAAGCAGGGAATCAGATGCCGGGAATCAGAGGCCGGAATCAGATGGCGGGAATAAGAGGCCGGAAATCAGAGGTGGGGAATCAGAGTCCGGGAATCAGAGATGGGGATTCAGAGGCGGGGAATGAGATATGGGGAATAAGAGGCGGGGAATCAGAGGCGGGGAAACAGAGGCGGGGAATCAGATATGGCGAATCAGAGGTGGCGAATAAAAGGCGGTGAATCAGAGATGGGGAATCAGAGGACGGGAATCAGAGGCAGGGAATCAAACACGGGGAATCAGAGGAGGGGAATCAGAATTGGGGAATCAGAGATGGGGAATCAGAGATGGGGAATCAGAGGCAGGGAATCAGACGCGGGGAATCAGAGGTGGTGAATCAGAGATGTGGAATCAGAGGCGGGGAATCAGAGGCAGGGAATCAGACGCGGGGAATAAGAGGCGGGGAATCATAGCTGGCGAATCAGAGGCGGGGAATCAGAGGTGGGGAATCAGAGGCGGGGAATCAGATATTGGGAATCAGAGGTGGGGAATCAGAGGCGGTGAAACAGAGGCGGGGAATCAGATATGGGGTATCAGAGGTGGGGAATCAGAGGTTGTGAATCAGAGATGGGGAATCAGAGGCGGGGAATCAGAGGCCGGTAATCAGACGCGGGGAATCAGAGGCGAGGAATCAGAGCTGGGAAATTAGAGGCAGGGAATCAGAGTTGGGGATTCAGAGGCGGGGAATCAGATATGGGGAAACAGAGGCGGGGAATCAGAGGCGGGCAAATATAGGCGGGGATCAGATATGGGGAAACAGAGGCGGGGAATCAGAGGCGGGGAAACAGAGGCGGGGAATCAGATATGGGGATCAGAGGTGGGGAATCAGAGGTTGGGAATCAGAGGCTGGGAATCAGAGGCTGGGAATCAGATGCATGGAATCAGATGTGGGGAATCAGAGGCGGGGAATCAGAGCTGGGGAATCAGAGGTGGGGAATCAAAGTTGGGGAATCAGAGGCGGGGACTTTGATATGGGGAAACAGAGGCGGGAAATCAGAGGTGGGGAAACAGAGGCGGGGAATCAGAGGTGGGGAAACAGAGGCGGGGAATCAGATATGGGGAATCATAGGTGGGGAATCAGAGGCAGGGAATTAGATTTGCGGAATCAGAGATGGGGAATCAGAAGCATGGAATCAGAGGCCGGGAATCAGAGGCCGGAATCAGATGCCGGGAATAAGAGGCCGGGAATCAGAGGTGGGGAATCAGAGTCCGGGAATCAGAGATGGGGAATCAGAGGCGGGGAATGAGATATGGGGAATCAGAGGCGGGGAATCAGAGGCGGGGAAACAGAGGCGAGGAATCAGATATGGGAATCAGAGGTGGCGAATCAAAGGCGTTGAATCAGAGATGGGGAATCAGAGGCGGGGAATCAGAGGCAGGGAATCAAACACGGGGAATCAGAGGCGGGGAATCAGAGCTGGGGAATCAGAGGCGGGGAATCAGAGTTGGGGAATCAGAGGCGGGGAATCAGAGCTGGGGAATCAGAGGTGGGGATCAGAGTCGGGGAACCAGAGGCAGGGAATCAGATGTGCGGAATCAGAGATGGGGAATCAGAGGTGGGGAATCAGAGGCTGTGAATCAGAGATGGGGAATCAGAGGCGGGGAATCAGAGGCAGGAAATCAGACACGGGGATTCAGAGGCTGGGAATCAGACGGGGGGAATCAAAGGCGGGGAATCAGAGCTGGGGAATCAGAGGCAGGGAATCAGAGTTGGGGATTCAGAGGCGGGGAATCAGATATGGGGAAACAGAGGCGGGGAATCAGAGGCGGGCAAACAGAGGCGGGGAATTAGATATGGGGAATCAGAGGTGGGGAATCAGAGGTGGTGAATCAGAGATGGGGAATCACAGGCGGGGAATCAGAGGCAGGGAATAGAACGCGGGGAATCAGAGGCAGGGAATCAGAGTTGGGGCATCAGAGGTTGGGAATTAGATATGGGGAAACAGAGGCGGGAAATCCGATATGGGGAATCAGAGGTGGGGAATCAGAGGCAGGGAATCAGATGTGCGGAATCAGAGATGGGGAATCAGAGGCAGGGAATCAGTATCAGAAGCGGGGAATCAGAGGCCGGGAATCAGAGGCCGGGAATCAGATGCTGGGAATAAGAGGCCGGGAATCAGAGGTGGGGAATCAGAGTCCGGGAATCAGAGATGGGGATTCAGAGGCGGGGAATGAGATATGGAGAATCAGAGGCGGGGAATCAGAGGCGGGGAAACAGAGGTGGGGAATCAGATATGTGGAATCAGAGGTGGCGAATCAAAGGCGGTGAATCAGAGATGGGGAATCAGAGGCGGGGAATCAGAGGCAGGGAATCAAACACGGGAAATCAGAGGCGGGGAATCAGAGCTGGGGAATCAGAGGCGGGGAATCAGAGTTGGGGAATCAGAGGCAGGGAATCAGATATGGGGAAACAGGGGCAGGGAATCAGAGGCGGGGAAACAGAGGCGGGGAATCAGATATGGGGAATCAGAGGTGTGGAATCAGAGGTTGGGAATCAGAGGCAGGGAATCAGAGGCGGGGAAACAGAGGCGGGGAATCAGATATGGGGAATCAGAGGTGGCGAATCAAAGGCGGTGAAACAGATGGGGAATCAGGGCAGGGAATCAGAGGCAGGGAATCAAACACGGGGAATCAGAGCTGGGGAATCAGAGGCGGGGAATTAGAGTTGGGGAATCAGAGGAGGGGAATCAGAGTCGGGGAATCAGAGGCGGGGAATCAGATATGGGGAATCAGAGGTGGGGAATCAGAGGTTGGGAATCAGAGGCAGGGAATCAGAGGTGGGGAATCAGAGGCGGGGAATCAGAGGCAGGGAATCAGATGTGCGGAATCGGAGATGGGGAATCAGAGGCAGGGAATCAGAGGCGGGGAATCAGAGGTGGGGAATCAGAGGCCTGGAATCAGATATGGGGAAACAGAGGTGGGGAATCAGAGGCGGGGAAACAGAGGCGGGGAATCAGATATGGGGAATCAGAGGTGGGGAATCAGAGGTTGGGAATCAGAGGCAGGGAATCAGAGGCTTGGAATCAGATGCAGGGAATCAGATGCGGGGAATCAGAGGCGGGGAATCAGAGCTGGGGAATCAGAGGTGGGGAATCAGAGTTGGGGAATCAGAGGCGGGGACTTAGATATTGGGAAACAGAGGCGGGGAATAAGAGGCGGGGAAACAGAGGGGGGTAATCAGAGGCAGGGAATCAGATGTGCGGAATCAGAGATGGGGAATCAGAGGCAGGGAATCAGAATCAGAAGCAGGGAATCAGAGGCCGGGAATCAGAGGCCGGAATCAGATGCCGGGAATAAGAGGCCGGGAATCAGAGGTGGGGAATCAGATATGGGGAATCAGAGGTGGGGAATCAGAGGTTGTGAATCAGAAATGGGGAATCAGAGGCGGGGAATCAGAGGCCGGTAATCAGACGCGGGGAATCAGAGGCGGGGAATCAGAGGCGGGGAAACAGAGGCGGGGAATCAGATTTGGGGAATCAGAGGTGGCGAATCAAAGGCGGTGAATCAGAGATGGGGAATCAGAGGCCGGGAATCAGAGGCAGGGAATCAAACACGGGGAATCAGAGGCGGGGAATCAGAGCTGGGGAATCAGAGGCGGGGAATCAGAGTTGGGGAATCAGAGGCGGGGAATCAGATGCAGGGAATCAATATGGGAAATCAGAGGTGGGGAATCAGAGGTTGGGAATCAGAGGAAGGGAATCAGAGGCGAGGAATCAGAGCTGGGGAATCAGAGGCGGGGAATCAGAATTGGGGAATCAGAGATGGGGAATCAGAGATGGGGAATCAGGGGCGGGGAATCAGACGCGGGGAATCAGAGGTGGTGAATCAGAGATGTGGAATCAGAGGCGGGGAATCAGAGGCAGGGAATCAGACGCGGGGAATCAGAGGCGGGGAATCGTAGCTGGCGAATCAGAGGCGGGGAATCAGAGGTGGGGAATCAGAGGTGGGGAATCAGATATTGGGAATCAGAGGTGGGGAATCAGAGGCGGGGAAACAGAGGCGGGGAATCAGATATGGGGAATCAGAGGTGGGGAATCAGAGGTTGTGAATCAGAGATGGGGAATCAGAGGCGGGGAATCAGAGGCAGGGAATCAATATGGGAAATCAGAGGCGGGGAAACAGAGGCGGGGAATCAGATATGGGGAATCAGAGATGGGGAATCAGAGGCAGGGAATCAGATGTGCGGAATCAGAGATGGGGAATCAAAGGCAGGGAATCAGAATCAGAAGCAGGGAATCAGATGCCGGGAATCAGAGGCCGGAATCAGATGGCGGGAATAAGAGGCCGGAAATCAGAGGTGGGGAATCAGAGTCCGGGAATCAGAGATGGGGATTCAGAGGCGGGGAATGAGATATGGGGAATAAGAGGCGGGGAATCAGAGGCGGGGAAACAGAGGCGGGGAATCAGATATGGCGAATCAGAGGTGGCGAATAAAAGGCGGTGAATCAGAGATGGGGAATCAGAGGACGGGAATCAGAGGCAGGGAATCAAACACGGGGAATCAGAGGAGGGGAATCAGAATTGGGGAATCAGAGATGGGGAATCAGAGATGGGGAATCAGAGGCAGGGAATCAGACGCGGGGAATCAGAGGTGGTGAATCAGAGATGTGGAATCAGAGGCGGGGAATCAGAGGCAGGGAATCAGACGCGGGGAATAAGAGGCGGGGAATCATAGCTGGCGAATCAGAGGCGGGGAATCAGAGGTGGGGAATCAGAGGCGGGGAATCAGATATTGGGAATCAGAGGTGGGGAATCAGAGGCGGTGAAACAGAGGCGGGGAATCAGATATGGGGTATCAGAGGTGGGGAATCAGAGGTTGTGAATCAGAGATGGGGAATCAGAGGCGGGGAATCAGAGGCCGGTAATCAGACGCGGGGAATCAGAGGCGGGGAATCAGAGCTGGGAAATTAGAGGCAGGGAATCAGAGTTGGGGATTCAGAGGCGGGGAATCAGATATGGGGAAACAGAGGCGGGGAATCAGAGGCGGGCAAATATAGGCGGGGATCAGATATGGGGAAACAGAGGCGGGGAATCAGAGGCGGGGAAACAGAGGCGGGGAATCAGATATGGGGATCAGAGGTGGGGAATCAGAGGTTGGGAATCAGAGGCTGGGAATCAGAGGCTGGGAATCAGATGCATGGAATCAGATGTGGGGAATCAGAGGCGGGGAATCAGAGCTGGGGAATCAGAGGTGGGGAATCAAAGTTGGGGAATCAGAGGCGGGGACTTTGATATGGGGAAACAGAGGCGGGAAATCAGAGGTGGGGAAACAGAGGCGGGGAATCAGAGGTGGGGAAACAGAGGCGGGGAATCAGATATGGGGAATCATAGGTGGGGAATCAGAGGCAGGGAATTAGATTTGCGGAATCAGAGATGGGGAATCAGAAGCATGGAATCAGAGGCCGGGAATCAGAGGCCGGAATCAGATGCCGGGAATAAGAGGCCGGGAATCAGAGGTGGGGAATCAGAGTCCGGGAATCAGAGATGGGGAATCAGAGGCGGGGAATGAGATATGGGGAATCAGAGGCGGGGAATCAGAGGCGGGGAAACAGAGGCGAGGAATCAGATATGGGAATCAGAGGTGGCGAATCAAAGGCGTTGAATCAGAGATGGGGAATCAGAGGCGGGGAATCAGAGGCAGGGAATCAAACACGGGGAATCAGAGGCGGGGAATCAGAGCTGGGGAATCAGAGGCGGGGAATCAGAGTTGGGGAATCAGAGGCGGGGAATCAGAGCTGGGGAATCAGAGGTGGGGATCAGAGTCGGGGAACCAGAGGCAGGGAATCAGATGTGCGGAATCAGAGATGGGGAATCAGAGGTGGGGAATCAGAGGCTGTGAATCAGAGATGGGGAATCAGAGGCGGGGAATCAGAGGCAGGAAATCAGACACGGGGATTCAGAGGCTGGGAATCAGACGGGGGGAATCAAAGGCGGGGAATCAGAGCTGGGGAATCAGAGGCAGGGAATCAGAGTTGGGGATTCAGAGGCGGGGAATCAGATATGGGGAAACAGAGGCGGGGAATCAGAGGCGGGCAAACAGAGGCGGGGAATTAGATATGGGGAATCAGAGGTGGGGAATCAGAGGTGGTGAATCAGAGATGGGGAATCACAGGCGGGGAATCAGAGGCAGGGAATAGAACGCGGGGAATCAGAGGCAGGGAATCAGAGTTGGGGCATCAGAGGTTGGGAATTAGATATGGGGAAACAGAGGCGGGAAATCCGATATGGGGAATCAGAGGTGGGGAATCAGAGGCAGGGAATCAGATGTGCGGAATCAGAGATGGGGAATCAGAGGCAGGGAATCAGTATCAGAAGCGGGGAATCAGAGGCCGGGAATCAGAGGCCGGGAATCAGATGCTGGGAATAAGAGGCCGGGAATCAGAGGTGGGGAATCAGAGTCCGGGAATCAGAGATGGGGATTCAGAGGCGGGGAATGAGATATGGAGAATCAGAGGCGGGGAATCAGAGGCGGGGAAACAGAGGTGGGGAATCAGATATGTGGAATCAGAGGTGGCGAATCAAAGGCGGTGAATCAGAGATGGGGAATCAGAGGCGGGGAATCAGAGGCAGGGAATCAAACACGGGAAATCAGAGGCGGGGAATCAGAGCTGGGGAATCAGAGGCGGGGAATCAGAGTTGGGGAATCAGAGGCAGGGAATCAGATATGGGGAAACAGGGGCAGGGAATCAGAGGCGGGGAAACAGAGGCGGGGAATCAGATATGGGGAATCAGAGGTGTGGAATCAGAGGTTGGGAATCAGAGGCAGGGAATCAGAGGCGGGGAAACAGAGGCGGGGAATCAGATATGGGGAATCAGAGGTGGCGAATCAAAGGCGGTGAAACAGATGGGGAATCAGGGCAGGGAATCAGAGGCAGGGAATCAAACACGGGGAATCAGAGCTGGGGAATCAGAGGCGGGGAATTAGAGTTGGGGAATCAGAGGAGGGGAATCAGAGTCGGGGAATCAGAGGCGGGGAATCAGATATGGGGAATCAGAGGTGGGGAATCAGAGGTTGGGAATCAGAGGCAGGGAATCAGAGGTGGGGAATCAGAGGCGGGGAATCAGAGGCAGGGAATCAGATGTGCGGAATCGGAGATGGGGAATCAGAGGCAGGGAATCAGAGGCGGGGAATCAGAGGTGGGGAATCAGAGGCCGGGAATCAGATATGGGGAAACAGAGGTGGGGAATCAGAGGCGGGGAAACAGAGGCGGGGAATAAGATATGGGGAATCAGAGGTGGGGAATCAGAGGTTGGGAATCAGAGGCAGGGAATCAGAGGCTTGGAATCAGATGCAGGGAATCAGATGCGGGGAATCAGAGGCGGGGAATCAGAGCTGGGGAATCAGAGGTGGGGAATCAGAGTTGGGGAATCAGAGGCGGGGACTTAGATATTGGGAAACAGAGGCGGGGAATAAGAGGCGGGGAAACAGAGGGGGGTAATCAGAGGCAGGGAATCAGATGTGCGGAATCAGAGATGGGGAATCAGAGGCAGGGAATCAGAATCAGAAGCAGGGAATCAGAGGCCGGGAATCAGAGGCCGGAATCAGATGCCGGGAATAAGAGGCCGGGAATCAGAGGTGGGGAATCAGATATGGGGAATCAGAGGTGGGGAATCAGAGGTTGTGAATCAGAAATGGGGAATCAGAGGCGGGGAATCAGAGGCCGGTAATCAGACGCGGGGAATCAGAGGCGGGGAATCAGAGGCGGGGAAACAGAGGCGGGGAATCAGATTTGGGGAATCAGAGGTGGCGAATCAAAGGCGGTGAATCAGAGATGGGGAATCAGAGGCCGGGAATCAGAGGCAGGGAATCAAACACGGGGAATCAGAGGCGGGGAATCAGAGCTGGGGAATCAGAGGCGGGGAATCAGAGTTGGGGAATCAGAGGCGGGGAATCAGATGCAGGGAATCAATATGGGAAATCAGAGGTGGGGAATCAGTGGTTGGGAATCAGAGGAAGGGAATCAGAGGCGAGGAATCAGAGCTGGGGAATCAGAGGCGGGGAATCAGAATTGGGGAATCAGAGATGGGGAATCAGAGATGGGGAATCAGAGGCGGGGAATCAGACGCGGGGAATCAGAGGTGGTGAATCAGAGATGTGGAATCAGAGGCGGGGAATCAGAGGCAGGGAATCAGACGCGGGGAATCAGAGGCGGGGAATCGTAGCTGGCGAATCAGAGGCGGGGAATCAGAGGTGGGGAATCAGAGGTGGGGAATCAGATATTGGGAATCAGAGGTGGGGAATCAGAGGCGGGGAAACAGAGGCGGGGAATCAGATATGGGGAATCAGAGGTGGGGAATCAGAGGTTGTGAATCAGAGATGGGGAATCAGAGGCGGGGAATCAGAGGCCGGTAATCAGACGCGGGGAATCAGAGGCGGGGAATCAGACATGGGAAATTAGAGGCAGGGAATCAGAGTTGGGGATTCAGAGGCGGGGAATCAGATATGGGGAAACAGAGGCGGGGAATCAGAGGCGGGGAAACAGAGGCGGGGAATCAGATATAGGGAATCAGAGGTGGGGAATCAGAGGTTGGGAATCAGAGGCTGGGAATCAGAGGCTGGGAATCAGATGCATGGAATCATATGCGGGGAATCAGAGGCGGGGAATCAGAGCTGGGGAATCAGAGGTGGGGAATCAAAGTTGGGGAATCAGAGGCGGGGACTTAGATATGGGGAAACAGAGGCGGTGAATCAGAGGCGGGGAAACAGAGGCGGGGAATCAGATATGGGGAATCAGAGGTGGGGAATCAGAGGCAGGGAATTAGATGTGCGGAATCAGAGATGGGGAATCAGAGGCAGGGAATCAGAATCAGAAGCAGGGAATCAGAGGTGGGGAATCAGAGTCCGGGAATCAGAGATGGGGATTCAGAGGCGGGGAATGAGATATGGGGAATAAGAGGCGGGGAATCAGAGGCGGGGAATCAGAGGCGGGGAATCAGAGGCAGGGAATCAAACACGGGGAATCAGAGGCGGGGAATCAGAGCTGGGGAATCAGAGGCTGGGAATCAAAGTTGGGGAATCAGAGGCAGGGAATCAGATATGGGGAAACAGGGGCGGGGAATCAGAGGCGGGGAAACAGAGGCGGGGAATCATATATGGGGAATCGGAGGCGGGGAATTAGAGTTGGGGAATCAGAGGCGGGGAATCAGAGGCGGGGAAACAGAAGCATGGAATCAGAGGCCGGGAATCAGAGGCCGGAATCAGATGCCGGGGAATCAGAGGTGGGGATCAGAGTCGGGGAACCAGAGGCAGGGAATCAGATGTGCGGAATCAGAGATGGGGAATCAGAGGTGGGGAATCAGAGGCTGTGAATCAGAGATGGGGAATCAGAGGCGGGGAATCAGAGGCAGGAAATCAGACACGGGGATTCAGAGGCTGGGAATCAGACGGGGGGAATCAAAGGCGGGGAATCAGAGCTGGGGAATCAGAGGCAGGGAATCAGAGTTGGGGATTCAGAGGCGGGGAATCAGATATGGGGAAACAGAGGTGGGGAATCAGAGGCGGGCAAACAGAGGCGGGGAATTAGATATGGGGAATCAGAGGTGGGGAATCAGAGGTGGTGAATCAGAGATGGGGAATCACAGGCGGGGAATCAGAGGCAGGGAATAGAACGCGGGGAATCAGAGGCAGGGAATCAGAGTTGGGGCATCAGAGGTTGGGAATTAGATATGGGGAAACAGAGGCGGGAAATCCGATATGGGGAATCAGAGGTGGGGAATCAGAGGCAGGGAATCAGATGTGCGGAATCAGAGATGGGGAATCAGAGGCAGGGAATCAGAATCAGAAGCGGGGAATCAGAGGCCGGGAATCAGAGGCCGGGAATCAGATGCTGGGAATAAGAGGCCGGGAATCAGAGGTGGGGAATCAGAGTCCGGGAATCAGAGATGGGGATTCAGAGGCGGGGAATGAGATATGGAGAATCAGAGGCGGGGAATAAGAGGCGGGGAAACAGAGGTGGGGAATCAGATATGTGGAATCAGAGGTGGCGAATCAAAGGCGGTGAATCAGAGATGGGGAATCAGAGGCGGGGAATCAGAGGCAGGGAATCAAACACGGGAAATCAGAGGCGGGGAATCAGAGCTGGGGAATCAGAGGCGGGGAATCAGAGTTGGGGAATCAGAGGCAGGGAATCAGATATGGGGAAACAGGGGCAGGGAATCAGAGGCGGGGAAACAGAGGCGGGGAATCAGATATGGGGAATCAGAGGTGTGGAATCAGAGGTTGGGAATCAGAGGCAGGGAATCAGAGGCGGGGAAACAGAGGCGGGGAATCAGATATGGGGAATCAGAGGTGGCGAATCAAAGGCGGTGAAACAGATGGGGAATCAGGGCAGGGAATCAGAGGCAGGGAATCAAACACGGGGAATCAGAGCTGGGGAATCAGAGGCGGGGAATTAGAGTTGGGGAATCAGAGGAGGGGAATCAGAGTCGGGGAAACAGAGGCGGGGAATCAGATATGGGGAATCAGAGGTGGGGAATCAGAGGTTGGGAATCAGAGGCAGGGAATCAGAGGTGGGGAATCAGAGGCGGGGAATCAGAGGCAGGGAATCAGATGTGCGGAATCGGAGATGGGGAATCAGAGGCAGGGAATCAGAGGCGGGGAATCAGAGGTGGGGAATCAGAGGCCGGGAATCAGATATGGGGAAACAGAGGTGGGGAATCAGAGGCGGGGAAACAGAGGCGGGGAATCAGATATGGGGAATCAGAGGTGGGGAATCAGAGGTTGGGAATCAGAGGCAGGGAATCAGAGGCTTGGAATCAGATGCAGGGAATCAGATGCGGGGAATCAGAGGCGGGGAATCAGAGCTTGGGAATCAGAGGAGGGGAATCAGAGTTGGGGAATCAGAGGCGGGGACTTAGATATTGGGAAACAGAGGCGGGGAATAAGAGGCGGGGAAACAGAGGGGGGTAATCAGAGGCAGGGAATCAGATGTGCGGAATCAGAGATGGGGAATCAGAGGCAGGGAATCAGAATCAGAAGCAGGGAATCAGAGGCCGGGAATCAGAGGCCGGAATCAGATGCCGGGAATAAGAGGCCGGGAATCAGAGGTGGGGAATCAGATATGGGGAATCAGAGGTGGGGAATCAGAGGTTGTGAATCAGAGATGGGGAATCAGAGGCGGGGAATCAGAGGCCGGTAATCAGACGCGGGGAATCAGAGGCGGGGAATCAGAGGCGGGGAAACAGAGGCGGGGAATCAGATTTGGGGAATCAGAGGTGGCGAATCAAAGGCGGTGAATCAGAGATGGGGAATCAGAGGCCGGGAATCAGAGGCAGGGAATCAAACACGGGGAATCAGAGGCGGGGAATCAGAGCTGGGGAATCAGAGGCGGGGAATCAGAGTTGGGGAATCAGAGGCGGGGAATCAGATGCAGGGAATCAATATGGGAAATCAGAGGTGGGGAATCAGAGGTTGGGAATCAGAGGAAGGGAATCAGAGGCGAGGAATCAGAGCTGGGGAATCAGAGGCGGGGAATCAGAATTGGGGAATCAGAGATGGGGAATCAGAGATGGGGAATCAGAGGCGGGGAATCAGACGCGGGTAATCAGAGGTGGTGAATCAGAGATGTGGAATCAGAGGCGGGGAATCAGAGGCAGGGAATCAGACGCGGGGAATCAGAGGCGGGGAATCATAGCTGGCGAATCAGAGGCGGGGAATCAGAGGTGGGGCATCAGAGGCGGGGAATCAGATATTGGGAATCAGAGGTGGGGAATCAGAGGCGGGGAAACAGAGGCGGGGAATCAGATATGGGGAATCAGAGGTGGGGAATCAGAGGTTGTGAATCAGAGATGGGGAATCAGAGGCGGGGAATCAGAGGCCGGTAATCAGACGCGGGGAATCAGAGGCGGGGAATCAGACATGGGAAATTAGAGGCAGGGAATCAGAGTTGGGCATTCAGAGGCGGGGAATCAGATATGGGGAAACAGAGGCGGGGAATCAGAGGCGGGGAAACAGAGGCGGGGAATCAGATATAGGGAATCAGAGGTGGGGAATCAGAGGTTGGGAATCAGAGGCTGGGAATCAGAGGCTGGGAATCAGATGCATGGAATCATATGCGGGGAATCAGAGGCGGGGAATCAGAGCTGGGGAATCAGAGGTGGGGAATCAAAGTTGGGGAATCAGAGGCGGGGACTTAGATATGGGGAAACAGAGGCGGTGAATCAGAGGCGGGGAAACAGAGGCGGGGAATCAGATATGGGGAATCAGAGGTGGGGAATCAGAGGCAGGGAATTAGATGTGCGGAATCAGAGATGAGGAATCAGAGGCAGGGAATCAGAATCAGAAGCAGGGAATCAGAGGTGGGGAATCAGAGTCCGGGAATCAGAGATGGGGATTCAGAGGCGGGGAATGAGATATGGGGAATAAGAGGCGGGGAATCAGAGGCGGGGAATCAGAGGCGGGGAATCAGAGGCAGGGAATCAAACACGGGGAATCAGAGGCGGGGAATCAGAGCTGGGGAATCAGAGGCTGGGAATCAAAGTTGGGGAATCAGAGGCAGGGAATCAGATATGGGGAAACAGGGGCGGGGAATCAGAGGCGGGGAAACAGAGGCGGGGAATCATATATGGGGAATCAGAGGCGGGGAATTAGAGTTGGGGAATCAGAGGCGGGGAATCAGAGGCGGGGAAACAGAGGCGGGGAATCAAACACGGGGAATCAGAGGTGGGGAATCAGAGGTTGGGAATCAGAGGCAGGGAATCAGAGGCGGGGAATCAGAGGCGGGGAATCAGAGGCAGGGAATCAGATGTGCGGAATCGGAGATGGGGAATCAGAGGCAGGGAATCAGAGGCGGGGAATCAGAGGCCGGGAATCAGAGGCCGGGAGTCAGATATGGGGAAACAGAGGCGGGGAATCAGAGGCGGGGAAACAGAGGCTGGGAATCAGATATGGGGAATCAGAGGTGGGGAATCAGAGGTTGGGAATCAGAGGCAGGGAATCAGAGGCTTGGAGTCAGATGCAGGGAATCAGATGCGGGGAATCAGAGGCGGGGAATCAGAGCTGGGGAATCAGAGGCCGGGACTTAGATATTGGGAAACAGAGGCGGGGAATCAGAGGCGGGGAAACAGAGGCGGGGAATCAGATATGGGGAATCAGAGATGGGGAATCAGAGGCAGGGAATCAGATGTGCGGAATCAGAGATGGGGAATCAAAGGCAGGGAATCAGAATCAGAAGCAGGGAATCAGATGCCGGGAATCAGAGGCCGGAATCAGATGCCGGGAATAAGAGGCCGGAAATCAGAGGTGGGGAATCAGAGACCGGGAATCAGAGATGGGGATTCAGAGGCGGGGAATGAGATATGGGGAATAAGAGGCGGGTTTCAGAGGCGGGGAAACAGAGGCGGGGAATCAGATATGGCGAATCAGAGGCCGGGAATCAGAGGCAGGGAATCAAACACGGGGAATCAGAGGAGGGGAATCAGAATTGGGGAATCAGAGATGGGGAATCAGAGATGGGGAATCAGAGGCAGGGAATCAGACGCGGGGAATCAGAGGCAGGGAATCAGAGCTGGGGAATCAGAGGCGGGGAATCATAGTTGGGAATCAGAGGCGGGGAATCAGATATGGGGAAACAGAGGTGGGGAATCAGGGGCGGGGAAACAGAGGCGGGGAATCAGATATGGGGAAACAGAGGCGGGGAATCAGGGGCGGGGAAACAGAGGCGGGGAATCAGATATGGGGAATCGGATGCGGGGAATCAGAGGCGGGAAATCAGAGCTGGGGAATCAGATATGGGGAATCAGAGGTGGGGAGTCAGTGGCGTGGAAACAGAGGCGGGGAATCAGATATGGGGAATCAGAGGTGGGGAATCAGAGGCAGGTAATCAGAGGTGGTGAATCAGAGATGTGGAATCAGAGGCGGGGAATCAGAGGCAGCGAATCAGACGCGGGGAATAAGAGGCCGGGAATCAGAGGAGGGGAATCAGAGGCGGGGAATCAGAGCTGGGGAATCAGAGGCGGGGAATCAGAGTTGGGGAATCAGAGGCGGGGAATCAGAGGCAGGGAATCAAACACGGGGAATCAGAGGCGGGGAATCAGAGCTGGGGAATCAGAGGCGGGGAATCAGAGTTGGGGAATCAGAGGCGGGGAATCAGAGCTGGGGAATCAGAGGTGGGGATCAGAGTCGGGGAATCAGAGGCAGGGAATCAGATGTGCGGAATCAGAGATGGGGAATCAGAGGTGGGGAATCAGAGGCTGTGAATCAGAGATGGGGAATCAGAGGCGGGGAATCAGAGGCAGGAAATCAGACACGGGGATTCAGAGGCTGGGAATCAGACGGGGGGAATCAAAGGCGGGGAATCAGAGCTGGGGAATCAGAGGCAGGGAATCAGAGTTGGGGATTCAGAGGCGGGGAATCAGATATGGGGAAACAGAGGCGGGAAATCAGAGGCGGGCAAACAGAGGCGGGGAATTAGATATGGGGAATCAGAGGTGGGGAATCAGAGGTGGTGAATCAGAGATGGGGAATCACAGGCGGGGAATCAGAGGCAGGGAATAGAACGCGGGGAATCAGAGGCAGGGAATCAGAGTTGGGGCATCAGAGGTTGGGAATTAGATATGGGGAAACAGAGGCGGGAAATCCGATATGGGGAATCAGAGGTTGGGAATCAGAGGCAGGGAATCAGATGTGCGGAATCAGAGATGGGGAATCAGAGGCAGGGAATCAGAATCAGAAGCGGGGAATCAGAGGCCGGGAATCAGAGGCCGGGAATCAGATGCTGGGAATAAGAGGCCGGGAATCAGAGGTGGGGAATCAGAGTCCGGGAATCAGAGATGGGGATTCAGAGGCTGGGAATGAGATATGGAGAATCAGAGGCGGGGAATCAGAGGCGGGGAAACAGAGGTGGGGAATCAGATATGTGGAATCAGAGGTGGCGAATCAAAGGCGGTGAATCAGAGATGGGGAATCAGAGGCGGGGAATCAGAGGCAGGGAATCAAACACGGGAAATCAGAGGCGGGGAATCAGAGCTGGGGAATCAGAGGCGGGGAATCAGAGTTGGGGAATCAGAGGCAGGGAATCAGATATGGGGAAACAGGGGCAGGGAATCAGAGGCGGGGAAGCAGAGGCGGGGAATCAGATATGGGGAATCAGAGGTGTGGAATCAGAGGTTGGGAATCAGAGGCAGGGAATCAGAGGCGGGGAAACAGAGGCGGGGAATTAGATATGGGGAATCAGAGGTGGCGGATCAAAGGCGGTGAAACAGAGATGGTGAATCAGAGCAGGGAATCAGAGCCAGGGAATCAAACACGGGGAATCAGAGCTGGGGAATCAGAGGCGGGGAATTAGAGTTGGGGAATCAGAGGAGGGGAATCAGAGGCGGGGAAACAGAGGCGGGGAATCAGATATGGGGAATCAGAGATGGGGAATCAGAGGTTGGGAATCAGAGGCAGGGAATCAGAGGTGGGGAATCAGAGGCGGGGAATCAGAGGCAGGGAATCAGATGTGCGGAATCGGAGATGGGGAATCAGAGGCAGGGAATCAGAGGCGGGGAATCAGAGGCGGGGAATCAGAGGCCGGGAATCAGATATGGGGAAACAGAGGTGGGGAATCAGAGGCGGGGAAACAGAGGCGGGGAATCAGATATGGGGAATCAGAGGTGGGGTATCAGAGGTTGGGAATCAGAGGCAGGGAATCAGAGGCTTGGAATCAGATGCAGGGAATCAGATGCGGGGAATCAGAGGCGGGGAATCAGAGCTGGGGAATCAGAGGTGGGGAATCAGAGTTGGGGAATCAGAGGCGGGGACTTAGATATTGGGAAACAGAGGCGGGGAATCAGAGGCGGGGAAACAGAGGGGGGTAATCAGAGGCAGGGAATCAGATGTGCGGAATCAGAGATGGGGAATCAGAGGCAGGGAATCAGAATCAGAAGCAGGGAATCAGAGGCCGGGAATCAGAGGCCGGAATCAGATGCCGGGAATAAGAGGCCGGGAATCAGAGGTGGGGAATCAGATATGGGGAATCAGAGGTGGGGAATCAGAGGTTGTGAATCAGAGATGGGGAATCAGAGGCGGGGAATCAGAGGCCGGTAATCAGACGCGGGTATCAGAGGCGGGGAATCAGAGGCAGGGAAACAGAGGCGGGGAATCAGATTTGGGGAATCAGAGGTGGCGAATCAAAGGCGGTGAATCAGAGATGGGGAATCAGAGGCCGGGAATCAGAGGCAGGGAATCAAACACGGGGAATCAGAGGCGGGGAATCAGAGCTGGGGAATCAGAGGCGGGGAATCAGAGTTGGGGAATCATTGGCGGGGAATCAGATGCAGGGAATCAATATGGGAAATCAGAGGCGGGGAAACAGAGGCGGGGAATCAGATATGGGGAATCAGAGATGGGGAATCAGAGGCAGGGAATCAGATGTGCGGAATCAGAGATGGGGAATCAAAGGCAGGGAATCAGAATCAGAAGCAGGGAATCAGATGCCGGGAATCAGAGGCCGGAATCAGATGCCGGGAATAAGAGGCCGGAAATCAGAGGTGGGGAATCAGAGTCCGGGAATCAGAGATGGGGATTCAGAGGCGGGGAATGAGATATGGGGAATAAGAGGCGGGGAATCAGAGGCGGGGAAACAGAGGCGGGGAATCAGATATGGCGAATCAGAGGTGGCGAATAAAAGGCGGTGAATCAGAGATGGGGAATCAGAGGACGGGAATCAGAGGCAGGGCATCAAACACGGGGAATCAGAGGAGGGGAATCAGAATTGGGGAATCAGAGATGGGGAATCAGAGATGGGGAATCAGAGGCAGGGAATCAGACGCGGGGAATCAGAGGTGGTGAATCAGAGATGTGGAATCAGAGGCGGGGAATCAGAGGCAGGGAATCAGACGCGGGGAATAAGAGGCGGGGAATCATAGCTGGCGAATCAGAGGCGGGGAATCAGAGGTGGGGAATCAGAGGCGGGGAATCAGATATTGGGAATCAGAGGTGGGGAATCAGAGGCGGTGAAAAAGAGGCGGGGAATCAGATATGGGGTATCAGAGGTGGGGAATCAGAGGTTGTGAATCAGAGATGGGGAATCAGAGGCGGGGAATCAGAGGCCGGTAATCAGACGCGGGGAATCAGAGGCGGGGAATCAGAGCTGGGAAATTAGAGGCAGGGAATCAGAGTTGGGGATTCAGAGGCGGGGAATCAGATATGGGGAAACAGAGGCGGGGAATCAGAGGCGGGCAAATATAGGCGGGGATCAGATATGGGGAAACAGAGGCGGGGAATCAGAGGCGGGGAAACAGAGGCGGGGAATCAGATATGGGGATCAGAGGTGGGGAATCAGAGGTTGGGAATCAGAGGCTGGGAATCAGAGGCTGGGAATCAGATGCATGGAATCAGATGTGGGGAATCAGAGGCGGGGAATCAGAGCTGGGGAATCAGAGGTGGGGAATCAAAGTTGGGGAATCAGAGGCGGGGACTTTGATATGGGGAAACAGAGGCGGGAAATCAGAGGTGGGGAAACAGAGGCGGGGAATCAGAGGTGGGGAAACAGAGGCGGGGAATCAGATATGGGGAATCATAGGTGGGGAATCAGAGGCAGGGAATTAGATTTGCGGAATCAGAGATGGGGAATCAGAAGCATGGAATCAGAGGCCGGGAATCAGAGGCCGGTAATCAGATGTGGGGAATCAGAGGCGGGGAATCAGAGGCCGGTAATCAGACGCGGGGAATCAGAGGCGGGGAATCAGAGCTGGGGAATCAGAGGCGGGGAATCAGAGTTGGGGAATCAGAGGCGGGGAATCAGAGGCAGGGAATCAAACACGGGGAATCAGAGGCGGGGAATCAGAGCTGGGGAATCAGAGGCGGGGAATCAGAGTTGGGGAATCAGAGGCGGGGAATCAGAGCTGGGGAATCAGAGGTGGGGATCAGAGTCGGGGAATCAGAGGCAGGGAATCAGATGTGCGGAATCAGAGATGGGGAATCAGAGGTGGGGAATCAGAGGCTGTGAATCAGAGATGGGGAATCAGAGGCGGGGAATCAGAGGCAGGAAATCAGACACGGGGATTCAGAGGCTGGGAATCAGACGGGGGAAATCAAAGGCGGGGAATCAGAGCTGGGGAATCACAGGCAGGGAATCAGAGTTGGGGATTCAGAGGCGGGGAATCAGATATGGGGAAACAGAGGCGGGGAATCAGAGGCGGGCAAACAGAGGCGGGGAATTAGATATGGGGAATCAGAGGTGGGGAATCAGAGGTGGTGAATCAGAGATGGGGAATCACAGGCGGGGAATCAGAGGCAGGGAATAGAACGCAGGGAATCAGAGGCAGGGAATCAGAGTTGGGGCATCAGAGGTTGGGAATTAGATATGGGGAAACAGAGGCGGGAAATCCGATATGGGGAATCAGAGGTGGGGAATCAGAGGCAGGGAATCAGATGTGCGGAATCAGAGATGGGGAATCAGAGGCAGGGAATCAGAATCAGAAGCGGGGAATCAGAGGCCGGGAATCAGAGGCCGGGAATCAGATGCTGGGAATAAGAGGCCGGGAATCAGAGGTGGGGAATCAGAGTCCGGGAATCAGTGATGGGGATTCAGAGGCGGGGAATGAGATATGGAGAATCAGAGGCGGGGAATCAGAGGCGGGGAAACAGAGGTGGGGAATCAGATATGTGGAATCAGAGGTGGTGAATCAAAGGCGGTGAATCAGAGATGGGGAATCAGAGGCGGGGAATCAGAGGCAGGGAATCAAACACGGGAAATCAGAGGCGGGGAATCAGAGCTGGGGAATCAGAGGCGGGAAATCAGAGTTGGGGAATCAGAGGCAGGGAATCAGATATGGGGAAACAGGGGCAGGGAATCAGAGGCGGGGAAACAGAGGCGGGGAATCAGATATGGGGAATCAGAGGTGTGGAATCAGAGGTTGGGAATCAGAGGCAGGGAATCAGAGGCGGGGAAACAGAGGCGGGGAATCAGATATGGGGAATCAGAGGTGGCGAATCAAAGGCGGTGAAACAGATGGGGAATCAGGGCAGGGAATCAGAGGCAGGGAATCAAACACGGGGAATCAGAGCTGGGGAATCAGAGGTGGGGAATCAGAGGTTGGGAATCAGAGGCAGGGAATCAGAGGTGGGGAATCAGAGGCGGGGAATCAGAGGCAGGGAATCAGATGTGCGGAATCGGAGATGGGGAATCAGAGGCAGGGAATCAGAGGCGGGGAATCAGAGGTGGGGAATCAGAGGCCGGGAATCAGATATGGGGAAACAGAGGTGGTGAATCAGAGGCGGGGAAACAGAGGCGGGGAATCAGATATGGGGAATCAGAGGTGGGGAATCAGAGGTTGGGAATCAGAGGCAGGGAATCAGAGGCTTGGAATCAGATGCAGGGAATCAGATGCGGGGAATCAGAGGCGGGGAATCAGAGCTGGGGAATCAGAGGTGGGGAATCAGAGTTGGGGAATCAGAGGCGGGGACTTAGATATTGGGAAACAGAGGCGGGGAATAAGAGGCGGGGAATCAGAGGGGGGTAATCAGAGGCAGGGAATCAGATGTGCGGAATCAGAGATGGGGAATCAGAGGCAGGGAATCAGAATCAGAAGCAGGGAATCAGAGGCCGGGAATCAGAGGCCGGAATCAGATGCCGGGAATAAGAGGCCGGGAATCAGAGGTGGGGAATCAGATATGGGGAATCAGAGGTGGGGAATCAGAGGTTGTGAATCAGAGATGGGGAATCAGAGGCGGGGAATCAGAGGCCGGTAATCAGACGCGGGGAAACAGAGGCGGGGAATCAGAGGCGGGGAAACAGAGGCGGGGAATCAGATTTGGGGAATCAGAGGTGGCGAATCAAAGGCGGTGAATCAGAGATGGGGAATCAGAGGCCGGGAATCAGAGGCAGGGAATCAAACACGGGGAATCAGAGGCGGGGAATCAGAGCTGGGGAATCAGAGGCGGGGAATCAGATGCTGGGAATAAGAGGCCGGGAATCAGAGGTGGGGAATCAGAGTCCGGGAATCAGAGATGGGGATTCAGAGGCGGGGAATGAGATATGGAGAATCAGAGGCGGGGAATCAGAGGCGGGGAAACAGAGGTGGGGAATCAGATATTTGGAATCAGAGGTGGCGAATCAAAGGCGGTGAATCAGAGATGGGGAATCAGAGGCGGGGAATCAGAGGCAGGGAATCAAACACGGGAAATCAGAGGCGGGGAATCAGAGCTGGGGAATCAGAGGCGGGGAATCAGAGTTGGGGAATCAGAGGCAGGGAATCAGATATGGGGAAACAGAGGCGGGGAATCAGAGGCGGGGAAACAGAGGCTGGGAATCAGATATGGGGAATCAGAGGTGGGGAATCAGAGGTTGGGAATCAGAGGCAGGGAATCAGAGGCTTGGAGTCAGATGCAGGGAATCAGATGCGGGGAATCAGAGGCGGGGAATCAGAGCTGGGGAATCAGAGGCCGGGACTTAGATATTGGGAAACAGAGGCGGGGAATCAGAGGCGGGGAAACAGAGGCGGGGAATCAGATATGGGGAATCAGAGATGGGGAATCAGAGGCAGGGAATCAGATGTGCGGAATCAGAGATGGGGAATCAAAGGCAGGGAATCAGAATCAGAAGCAGGGAATCAGATGCCGGGAATCAGAGGCCGGAATCAGATGCCGGGAATAAGAGGCCGGAAATCAGAGGTGGGGAATCAGAGACCGGGAATCAGAGATGGGGATTCAGAGGCGGGGAATGAGATATGGGGAATAAGAGGCGGGTTTCAGAGGCGGGGAAACAGAGGCGGGGAATCAGATATGGCGAATCAGAGGCCGGGAATCAGAGGCAGGGAATCAAACACGGGGAATCAGAGGAGGGGAATCAGAATTGGGGAATCAGAGATGGGGAATCAGAGATGGGGAATCAGAGGCAGGGAATCAGACGCGGGGAATCAGAGGCAGGGAATCAGAGCTGGGGAATCAGAGGCGGGGAATCATAGTTGGGAATCAGAGGCGGGGAATCAGATATGGGGAAACAGAGGTGGGGAATCAGGGGCGGGGAAACAGAGGCGGGGAATCAGATATGGGGAAACAGAGGCGGGGAATCAGGGGCGGGGAAACAGAGGCGGGGAATCAGATATGGGGAATCGGATGCAGGGAATCAGAGGCGGGAAATCAGAGCTGGGGAATCAGATATGGGGAATCAGAGGTGGGGAGTCAGTGGCGTGGAAACAGAGGCGGGGAATCAGATATGGGGAATCAGAGGTGGGGAATCAGAGGCAGGTAATCAGAGGTGGTGAATCAGAGATGTGGAATCAGAGGCGGGGAATCAGAGGCAGCGAATCAGACGCGGGGAATAAGAGGCCGGGAATCAGAGGTGGGGAATCAGAGGCGGGGAATCAGAGCTGGGGAATCAGAGGCGGGGAATCAGAGTTGGGGAATCAGAGGCGGGGAATCAGAGGCAGGGAATCAAACACGGGGAATCAGAGGCGGGGAATCAGAGCTGGGGAATCAGAGGCGGGGAATCAGAGTTGGGGAATCAGAGGCGGGGAATCAGAGCTGGGGAATCAGAGGTGGGGATCAGAGTCGGGGAATCAGAGGCAGGGAATCAGATGTGCGGAATCAGAGATGGGGAATCAGAGGTGGGGAATCAGAGGCTGTGAATCAGAGATGGGGAATCAGAGGCGGGGAATCAGAGGCAGGAAATCAGACACGGGGATTCAGAGGCTGGGAATCAGACGGGGGGAATCAAAGGCGGGGAATCAGAGCTGGGGAATCAGAGGCAGGGAATCAGAGTTGGGGATTCAGAGGCGGAGAATCAGATATGGGGAAACAGAGGCGGGAAATCAGAGGCGGGCAAACAGAGGCGGGGAATTAGATATGGGGAATCAGAGGTGGGGAATCAGAGGTGGTGAATCAGAGATGGGGAATCACAGGCGGGGAATCAGAGGCAGGGAATAGAACGCGGGGAATCAGAGGCAGGGAATCAGAGTTGGGGCATCAGAGGTTGGGAATTAGATATGGGGAAACAGAGGCGGGAAATCCGATATGGGGAATCAGAGGTTGGGAATCAGAGGCAGGGAATCAGATGTGCGGAATCAGAGATGGGGAATCAGAGGCAGGGAATCAGAATCAGAAGCGGGGAATCAGAGGCCGGGAATCAGAGGCCGGGAATCAGATGCTGGGAATAAGAGGCCGGGAATCAGAGGTGGGGAATCAGAGTCCGGGAATCAGAGATGGGGATTCAGAGGCTGGGAATGAGATATGGAGAATCAGAGGCGGGGAATCAGAGGCGGGGAAACAGAGGTGGGGAATCAGATATGTGGAATCAGAGGTGGCGAATCAAAGGCGGTGAATCAGAGATGGGGAATCAGAGGCGGGGAATCAGAGGCAGGGAATCAAACACGGGAAATCAGAGGCGGGGAATCAGAGCTGGGGAATCAGAGGCGGGGAATCAGAGTTGGGGAATCAGAGGCAGGGAATCAGATATGGGGAAACAGGGGCAGGGAATCAGAGGCGGGGAAACAGAGGCGGGGAATCAGATATGGGGAATCAGAGGTGTGGAATCAGAGGTTGGGAATCAGAGGCAGGGAATCAGAGGCGGGGAAACAGAGGCGGGGAATTAGATATGGGGAATCAGAGGTGGCGGATCAAAGGCGGTGAAACAGAGATGGTGAATCAGAGCAGGGAATCAGAGCCAGGGAATCAAACACGGGGAATCAGAGCTGGGGAATCAGAGGCGGGGAATTAGAGTTGGGGAATCAGAGGAGGGGAATCAGAGGCGGGGAAACAGAGGCGGGGAATCAGATATGGGGAATCAGAGATGGGGAATCAGAGGTTGGGAATCAGAGGCAGGGAATCAGAGGTGGGGAATCAGAGGCGGGGAATCAGAGGCAGGGAATCAGATGTGCGGAATCGGAGATGGGGAATCAGAGGCAGGGAATCAGAGGCGGGGAATCAGAGGCGGGGAATCAGAGGCCGGGAATCAGATATGGGGAAACAGAGGTGGGGAATCAGAGGCGGGGAAACAGAGGCGGGGAATCAGATATGGGGAATCAGAGGTGGGGTATCAGAGGTTGGGAATCAGAGGCAGGGAATCAGAGGCTTGGAATCAGATGCAGGGAATCAGATGCGGGGAATCAGAGGCGGGGAATCAGAGCTGGGGAATCAGAGGTGGGGAATCAGAGTTGGGGAATCAGAGGCGGGGACTTAGATATTGGGAAACAGAGGCGGGGAATCAGAGGCGGGGAAACAGAGGGGGGTAATCAGAGGCAGGGAATCAGATGTGCGGAATCAGAGATGGGGAATCAGAGGCAGGGAATCAGAATCAGAAGCAGGGAATCAGAGGCCGGGAATCAGAGGCCGGAATCAGATGCCGGGAATAAGAGGCCGGGAATCAGAGGTGGGGAATCAGATATGGGGAATCAGAGGTGGGGAATCAGAGGTTGTGAATCAGAGATGGGGAATCAGAGGCGGGGAATCAGAGGCCGGTAATCAGACGCGGGTATCAGAGGCGGGGAATCAGAGGCGGGGAAACAGAGGCGGGGAATCAGATTTGGGGAATCAGAGGTGGCGAATCAAAGGCGGTGAATCAGAGATGGGGAATCAGAGGCCGGGAATCAGAGGCAGGGAATCAAACACGGGGAATCAGAGGCGGGGAATCAGAGCTGGGGAATCAGAGGCGGGGAATCAGAGTTGGGGAATCAGAGGCGGGGAATCAGATGCAGGGAATCAATATGGGAAATCAGAGGCGGGGAAACAGAGGCGGGGAATCAGATATGGGGAATCAGAGATGGGGAATCAGAGGCAGGGAATCAGATGTGCGGAATCAGAGATGGGGAATCAAAGGCAGGGAATCAGAATCAGAAGCAGGGAATCAGATGCCGGGAATCAGAGGCCGGAATCAGATGCCGGGAATAAGAGGCCGGAAATCAGAGGTGGGGAATCAGAGTCCGGGAATCAGAGATGGGGATTCAGAGGCGGGGAATGAGATATGGGGAATAAGAGGCGGGGAATCAGAGGCGGGGAAACAGAGGCGGGGAATCAGATATGGCGAATCAGAGGTGGCGAATAAAAGGCGGTGAATCAGAGATGGGGAATCAGAGGACGGGAATCAGAGGCAGGGCATCAAACACGGGGAATCAGAGGAGGGGAATCAGAATTGGGGAATCAGAGATGGGGAATCAGAGATGGGGAATCAGAGGCAGGGAATCAGACGCGGGGAATCAGAGGTGGTGAATCAGAGATGTGGAATCAGAGGCGGGGAATCAGAGGCAGGGAATCAGACGCGGGGAATAAGAGGCGGGGAATCATAGCTGGCGAATCAGAGGCGGGGAATCAGAGGTGGGGAATCAGAGGCGGGGAATCAGATATTGGGAATCAGAGGTGGGGAATCAGAGGCGGTGAAACAGAGGCGGGGAATCAGATATGGGGTATCAGAGGTGGGGAATCAGAGGTTGTGAATCAGAGATGGGGAATCAGAGGCGGGGAATCAGAGGCCGGTAATCAGACGCGGAGAATCAGAGGCGGGGAATCAGAGCTGGGAAATTAGAGGCAGGGAATCAGAGTTGGGGATTCAGAGGCGGGGAATCAGATATGGGGAAACAGAGGCGGGGAATCAGAGGCGGGCAAATATAGGCGGGGATCAGATATGGGGAAACAGAGGCGGGGAATCAGAGGCGGGGAAACAGAGGCGGGGAATCAGATATGGGGATCAGAGGTGGGGAATCAGAGGTTGGGAATCAGAGGCTGGGAATCAGAGGCTGGGAATCAGATGCATGGAATCAGATGTGGGGAATCAGAGGCGGGGAATCAGAGCTGGGGAATCAGAGGTGGGGAATCAAAGTTGGGGAATCAGAGGCGGGGACTTTGATATGGGGAAACAGAGGCGGGAAATCAGAGGTGGGGAAACAGAGGCGGGGAATCAGAGGTGGGGAAACAGAGGCGGGGAATCAGATATGGGGAATCATAGGTGGGGAATCAGAGGCAGGGAATTAGATTTGCGGAATCAGAGATGGGGAATCAGAAGCATGGAATCAGAGGCCGGGAATCAGAGGCCGGAATCAGATGCCGGGAATAAGAGGCCGGGAATCAGAGGTGGGGAATCAGAGTCCGGGAATCAGAGATGGGGAATCAGAGGCGGGGAATCAGAGGCCGGTAATCAGACGCGGGGAATCAGAGGCGGGGAATCAGAGCTGGGGAATCAGAGGCGGGGAATCAGAGTTGGGGAATCAGAGGCGGGGAATCAGAGGCAGGGAATCAAACACGGGGAATCAGAGGCGGGGAATCAGAGCTGGGGAATCAGAGGCGGGGAATCAGAGTTGGGGAATCAGAGGCGGGGAATCAGAGCTGGGGAATCAGAGGTGGGGATCAGAGTCGGGGAATCAGAGGCAGGGAATCAGATGTGCGGAATCAGAGATGGGGAATCAGAGGTGTGGAATCAGAGGCTGTGAATCAGAGATGGGGAATCAGAGGCGGGGAATCAGAGGCAGGAAATCAGACACGGGGATTCAGAGGCTGGGAATCAGACGGGGGAAATCAAAGGCGGGGAATCAGAGCTGGGGAATCACAGGCAGGGAATCAGAGTTGGGGATTCAGAGGCGGGGAATCAGATATGGGGAAACAGAGGCGGGGAATCAGAGGCGGGCAAACAGAGGCGGGGAATTAGATATGGGGAATCAGAGGTGGGGAATCAGAGGTGGTGAATCAGAGATGGGGAATCACAGGCGGGGAATCAGAGGCAGGGAATAGAACGCGGGGAATCAGAGGCAGGGAATCAGAGTTGGGGCATCAGAGGTTGGGAATTAGATATGGGGAAACAGAGGCGGGAAATCCGATATGGGGAATCAGAG
Organism: Narcine bancroftii; assembly: GCF_036971445.1. NCBI lineage: Eukaryota > Metazoa > Chordata > Chondrichthyes > Torpediniformes > Narcinidae > Narcine > Narcine bancroftii. The sequence continues at coordinate 128,219,467 of NC_091475.1, forward strand.
GTGGGGAATCAGAGGCAGGGAATCAGATGTGCGGAATCAGAGATGGGGAATCAGAGGCAGGGAATCAGAATCAGAAGCGGGGAATCAGAGGCCGGGAATCAGAGGCCGGGAATCAGATGCTGGGAATAAGAGGCCGGGAATCAGAGGTGGGGAATCAGAGTCCGGGAATCAGTGATGGGGATTCAGAGGCGGGGAATGAGATATGGAGAATCAGAGGCGGGGAATCAGAGGCGGGGAAACAGAGGTGGGGAATCAGATATGTGGAATCAGAGGTGGCGAATCAAAGGCGGTGAATCAGAGATGGGGAATCAGAGGCGGGGAATCAGAGGCAGGGAATCAAACACGGGAAATCAGAGGCGGGGAATCAGAGCTGGGGAATCAGAGGCGGGAAATCAGAGTTGGGGAATCAGAGGCAGGGAATCAGATATGGGGAAACAGGGGCAGGGAATCAGAGGCGGGGAAACAGAGGCGGGGAATCAGATATGGGGAATCAGAGGTGTGGAATCAGAGGTTGGGAATCAGAGGCAGGGAATAAGAGGCGGGGAAACAGAGGCGGGGAATCAGATATGGGGAATCAGAGGTGGCGAATCAAAGGCGGTGAAACAGATGGGGAATCAGGGCAGGGAATCAGAGGCAGGGAATCAAACACGGGGAATCAGAGCTGGGGAATCAGAGGCGGGGAATTAGAGTTGGGGAATCAGAGGAGGGGAATCAGAGTCGGGGAAACAGAGGCGGGGAATCAGATATGGGGAATCAGAGGTGGGGAATCAGAGGTTGGGAATCAGAGGCAGGGAATCAGAGGTGGGGAATCAGAGGCGGGGAATCAGAGGCAGGGAATCAGATGTGCGGAATCGGAGATGGGGAATCAGAGGCAGGGAATCAGAGGCGGGGAATCAGAGGTGGGGAATCAGAGGCCGGGAATCAGATATGGGGAAACAGAGGTGGGGAATCAGAGGCGGGGAAACAGAGGCGGGGAATCAGATATGGGGAATCAGAGGTGGGGAATCAGAGGTTGGGAATCAGAGGCAGGGAATCAGAGGCTTGGAATCAGATGCAGGGAATCAGATGCGGGGAATCAGAGGCGGGGAATCAGAGCTGGGGAATCAGAGGTGGGGAATCAGAGTTGGGGAATCAGAGGCGGGGACTTAGATATTGGGAAACAGAGGCGGGGAATAAGAGGCGGGGAATCAGAGGGGGGTAATCAGAGGCAGGGAATCAGATGTGCGGAATCAGAGATGGGGAATCAGAGGCAGGGAATCAGAATCAGAAGCAGGGAATCAGAGGCCGGGAATCAGAGGCCGGAATCAGATGCCGGGAATAAGAGGCCGGGAATCAGAGGTGGGGAATCAGATATGGGGAATCAGAGGTGGGGAATCAGAGGTTGTGAATCAGAGATGGGGAATCAGAGGCGGGGAATCAGAGGCCGGTAATCAGACGCGGGGAAACAGAGGCGGGGAATCAGAGGCGGGGAAACAGAGGCGGGGAATCAGATTTGGGGAATCAGAGGTGGCGAATCAAAGGCGGTGAATCAGAGATGGGGAATCAGAGGCCGGGAATCAGAGGCAGGGAATCAAACACGGGGAATCAGAGGCGGGGAATCAGAGCTGGGGAATCAGAGGCGGGGAATCAGATGCTGGGAATAAGAGGCCGGGAATCAGAGGTGGGGAATCAGAGTCCGGGAATCAGAGATGGGGATTCAGAGGCGGGGAATGAGATATGGAGAATCAGAGGCGGGGAATCAGAGGCGGGGAAACAGAGGTGGGGAATCAGATATTTGGAATCAGAGGTGGCGAATCAAAGGCGGTGAATCAGAGATGGGGAATCAGAGGCGGGGAATCAGAGGCAGGGAATCAAACACGGGAAATCAGAGGCGGGGAATCAGAGCTGGGGAATCAGAGGCGGGGAATCAGAGTTGGGGAATCAGAGGCAGGGAATCAGATATGGGGAAACAGGGGCAGGGAATCAGAGGCGGGGAAACAGAGGCGGGGAATCAGATATGGGGAATCAGAGGTGTGGAATCAGAGGTTGGGAATCAGAGGCAGGGAATCAGAGGCGGGGAAACAGAGGTGGGGAATCAGATATGGGGAATCAGAGGTGGCGAATCAAAGGCGGTGAAACAGATGGGGAATCAGGGCAGGGAATCAGAGGCAGGGAATCAAACACGGGGAATCAGAGCTGGTGAATCAGAGGCGGGGAATTAGAGTTGGGGAATCAGAGGAGGGGAATCAGAGTCGGGGAAACAGAGGCGGGGAATCAGATATGGGGAATCAGAGGTGGGGAATCAGAGGTTGGGAATCAGAGGCAGGGAATCAGAGGTGGGGAATCAGAGGCGGGGAATCAGAGGCAGGGAATCAGATGTGCGGAATCGGAGATGGGGAATCAGAGGCAGGGAATCAGAGGCGGGGAATCAGAGGTGGGGAATCAGAGGCCGGGAATCAGATATGGGGAAACAGAGGTGGGGAATCAGAGGCGGGGAAACAGAGGCGGGGAATCAGATATGGGGAATCAGAGGTGGGGAATCAGAGGTTGGGAATCAGAGGCAGGGAATCAGAGGCTTGGAATCAGATGCAGGGAATCAGATGCGGGGAATCAGAGGCGGGGAATCAGAGCTGGGGAATCAGAGGTGGGGAATCAGAGTTGGGGAATCAGAGGCGGGGACTTAGATATTGGGAAACAGAGGCGGGGAATAAGAGGCGGGGAATCAGAGGGGGGTAATCAGAGGCAGGGAATCAGATGTGCGGAATCAGAGATGGGGAATCAGAGGCAGGGAATCAGAATCAGAAGCAGGGAATCAGAGGCCGGGAATCAGAGGCCGGAATCAGATGCCGGGAATAAGAGGCCGGGAATCAGACGTGGGGAATCAGATATGGGGAATCAGAGGTGGGGAATCAGAGGTTGTGAATCAGAGATGGGGAATCAGAGGCGGGGAATCAGAGACCGGTAATCAGACGCGGGGAAACAGAGGCGGGGAATCAGAGGCGGGGAAACAGAGGCGGGGAATCAGATTTGGGGAATCAGAGGTGGCGAATCATAGGCGGTGAATCAGAGATGGGGAATCAGAGGCCGGGAATCAGAGGCAGGGAATCAAACACGGGGAATCAGAGGCGGGGAATCAGAGCTGGGGAATCAGAGGCGGGGAATCAGAGTTGGGGAATCAGAGGCGGGGAATCAGATGCAGGGAATCAATATGGGAAATCAGAGGTGGGGAATCAGAGGTTGGGAATCAGAGGAAGGGAATCAGAGGCGAGGAATCAGAGCTGGGGAATCAGAGGCGGGGAATCAGAATTGGGGAATCAGAGATGGGGAATCAGAGATGGGGAATCAGAGGCGGGGAATCAGACGCGGGGAATCAGAGGTGGTGAATCAGAGATGTGGAATCAGAGGCGGGGAATCAGAGGCAGGGAATCAGACGTGGGGAATCAGAGGCGGGGAATCATAGCTGGCGAATCAGAGGCGGGGAATCAGAGGTGGGGAATCAGAGGCGGGGAATCAGATATTGGGAATCAGAGGTGGGGAATCAGAGGCGGGGAAACAGAGGCGGGGAATCAGATATGGGGAATCAGAGGTGGGGAATCAGAGGTTGTGAATCAGAGATGGGGAATCAGAGGTGGGGAATCAGAGGCCGGTAATCAGACGCGGGGAATCAGAGGCGGGGAATCAGACATGGGAAATTAGAGGCAGGGAATCAGAGTTGGGGATTCAGAGGCGGGGAATCAGATATGGGGAAACAGAGGCGGGGAATCAGAGGCGGGGAAACAGAGGCGGGGAATCAGATATAGGGAATCAGAGGTGGGGAATCAGAGGTTGGGAATCAGAGGCTGGCAATCAGAGGCTGGGAATCAGATGCATGGAATCATATGCGGGGAATCAGAGGCGGGGAATCAGAGCTGGGGAATCAGAGGTGGGGAATCAAAGTTGGGGAATCAGAGGCGGGGACTTAGATATGGGGAAACAGAGGGGGTGAATCAGAGGCGGGGAAACAGAGGCGGGGAATCAGATATGGGGAATCAGAGGTGGGGAATCAGAGGCAGGGAATTAGATGTGCGGAATCAGAGATGGGGAATCAGAGGCAGGGAATCAGAATCAGAAGCAGGGAATCAGAGGTGGGGAATCAGAGTCCGGGAATCAGAGATGGGGATTCAGAGGCGGGGAATGAGATATGGGGAATAAGAGGCGGGGAATCAGAGGCGGGGAAACAGAGGCGGGGAATCAGATATGGCGAATCAGAGGTGGCGAATCTAAGGCGGTGAATCAGAGATGGGGAATCAGAGGCCGGGAATCAGAGGCAGGGAATCAAACACGGGGAATCAGAGGAGGGGAATCAGAATTGGGGAATCAGAGATGGGGAATCAGAGATGGGGAATCAGAGGCAGGGAATCAGACGCGGGGAATCTGAGGCAGGGATTCAGAGCTGGGGAATCAGAGGCGGGGAATCATAGTTGGGAATCAGAGGCGGGGAATCAGATATGGGGAAACAGAGGCGGGGAATCAGGGGCGGGGAAACAGAGGCGGGGAATCAGATATGGGGAAACAGAGGCGGGGAAGCAGGGGCGGGGAAACAGAGGCGGGGAATCAGATATGGGGAATCGGATGTGGGGAATCAGAGGCGGGAAATCAGAGCTGGGGAATCAGATATGGGGAATCAGAGGTGGGGAATCAGAGGCGTGGAAACAGAGGCGGGGAATCAGATATGGGGAATCAGAGGTGGGGAATCAGAGGCAGGTAATTAGATGTGCGGAATCAGAGATGGGGAATCAGAGGCAGGGAATCAGAATCAGAAGCGGGGAGTCAGAGGCCGGGAATCAGAGGCCTGGAATCAGATGCTGGGAATAAGAGGCCGGGAATCAGAGGTGGGAATCAGAGGCGGGAAATGAGATATGGAGAATCAGAGGCGGGGAATCAGAGGCGGGGAAACAGAGGTGGGGAATCAGATATGGGGAATCAGAGGTGGCGAATCAAAGGCGGTGAATCAGAGATGGGGAATCAGAGGCGGGGAATCAGAGGCAGGGAATCAAACACGGGGAATCAGAGGCGGGGAATCAGAGCTGGGGAATCAGAGGCTGGGAATCAAAGTTGGGGAATCAGAGGCAGGGAATCAGATATGGGGAAACAGGGGCGTGGAATCAGAGGCGGGGAAACAGAGGCGGGGAATCATATATGGGGAATCAGAGGCGGGGAATTAGAGTTGGGGAATCAGAGGCGGGGAATCAGAGGCGGGGAAACAGAGGCGGGGAATCAAACACGGGGAATCAGAGGTGGGGAATCAGAGGTTGGGAATCAGAGGCAGGGAATCAGAGGTGGGGAATCAGAGGCGGGGAATCAGAGGCAGGGAATCAGATGTGCGGAATCGGAGATGGGGAATCAGAGGCAGGGAATCAGAGGCGGGGAATCAGAGGCGGGGAATCAGAGGCCGGGAATCAGATATGGGGAAACAGAGGCGGTGAATCAGAGGCGGGGAAACAGAGGCTGGGAATCAGATATGGGGAATCAGAGGTGGGGAATCAGAGGTTGGGAATCAGAGGCAGGGAATCAGAGGCTTGGAATCAGATGCAGGGAATCAGATGCGGGGAATCAGAGGCGGGGAATCAGAGCTGGGGAATCAGAGGCGGGGACTTAGATATTGGGAAACAGAGGCGGGGAATCAGAGGCGGGGAAACAGAGGTGGGGAATCAGATATGGGGAATCAGAGATGGGGAATCAGAGGCAGGGAATCAGATGTGCGGAATCAGAGATGGGGAATCAAAGGCAGGGAATCAGAATCAGAAGCAGGGAATCAGATGCCGGGAATCAGAGGCCGGAATCAGATGCCGGGAATAAGAGGCCGGAAATCAGAGGTGGGGAATCAGAGTCCGGGAATCAGAGATGGGGATTCAGAGGCGGGGAATGAGATATGGGGAATAAGAGGCGGGGAATCAGAGGCGGGGAAACAGAGGCGGGGAATCAGATATGGCGAATCAGAGGTGGCGAATCAAAGGCTGTGAATCAGAGATGGGGAATCAGAGGCCGGGAATCAGAGGCAGGGAATCAAACACGGGGAATCAGAGGAGGGGAATCAGAATTGGGGAATCAGAGATGGGGAATCAGAGATGGGGAATCAGAGGCAGGGAATCAGACGCGGGGAATCAGAGGTGGTGAATCAGAGATGTGGAATCAGAGGCGGGGAATCAGAGGCAGGGAATCAGACGCGGGGAATAAGAGGCGGGGAATCATAGCTGGCGAATCAGAGGCGGGGAATCAGAGGTGGGGAATCAGAGGCGGGGAATCAGATATTGGGAATCAGAGGTGGGGAATCAGAGGCGGTGAAACAGAGGCGTGGAATCAGATATGGGGTATCAGAGGTGGGGAATCAGAGGTTGTGAATCAGAGATGGGGAATCAGAGGCGGGGAATCAGAGGCCGGTAATCAGACGCGGGGAATCAGAGGCGGGGAATCAGAGCTGGGAAATTAGAGGCAGGGAATCAGAGTTGGGGATTCAGAGGCGGGGAATCAGATATGGGGAAACAGAGGCGGGGAATCAGAGGCGGGCAAATAGAGGCGGGGATCAGATATGGGGAAACAGAGGCGGGGAATCAGAGGCGGGGAAACAGAGGCGGGGAATCAGATATGGGGATCAGAGGTGGGGAATCAGAGGTTGGGAATCAGAGGCTGGGAATCAGAGGCTGGGAATCAGATGCATGGAATCAGATGCGGGGAATCAGAGGCGGGGAATCAGAGCTGGGGAATCAGAGGTGGGGAATCAAAGTTGGGGAATCAGAGGCGGGGACTTAGATATGGGGAAACAGAGGCGGGGAATCAGAGGTGGGGAAACAGAGGCGGGGAATCAGATATGGGGAATCAGAGATGGGGAATCAGAGACAGGGAATTAGATTTGCGGAATCAGAGATGGGGAATCAGAAGCATGGAATCAGAGGCCGGGAATCAGAGGCCGGAATCAGATGCCGGGAATAAGAGGCCGGGAATCAGAGGTGGGGAATCAGAGTCCGGGAATCAGAGATGGGGAATCAGAGGCGGGGAATGAGATATGGGGAATCAGAGGCGGCGAATCAGAGGCGGGGAAACAGAGGCGAGGAATCAGATATGGGGAATCAGAGGTGGCGAATCAAAGGCGTTGAATCAGAGATGGGGAATCAGAGGCGGGGAATCAGAGGCAGGGAATCAAACACGGGGAATCAGAGGCGGGGAATCAGAGCTGGGGAATCAGAGGCGGGGAATCAGAGTTGGGGAATCAGAGGCGGGGAATCAGAGCTGGGGAATCAGAGGTGGGGATCAGAGTCGGGGAATCAGAGGCAGGGAATCAGATGTGCGGAATCAGAGATGGGGAATCAGAGGTGGGGAATCAGAGGCTGTGAATCAGAGATGGGGAATCAGAGGCGGGGAATCAGAGGCAGGAAATCAGACACAAGGATTCAGAGGCTGGGAATCAGACGGGGGGAATCAAAGGCGGGGAATCAGAGCTGGGGAATCAGAGGCAGGGAATCAGAGTTGGGGATTCAGAGGCGGGGAATCAGATATGGGGAAACAGAGGCGGGGAATCAGAGGCGGGCAAACAGAGGCGGGGAATTAGATATGGGGAATCAGAGGTGGGGAATCAGAGGTGGTGAATCAGAGATGGGGAATCACAGGCGGGGAATCAGAGGCAGGGAATAGAACGCGGGGAATCAGAGGCAGGGAATCAGAGTTGGGGCATCAGAGGTTGGGAATTAGATATGGGGAAACAGAGGCGGGAAATCCGATATGGGGAATCAGAGGTGGGGAATCAGAGGCAGGGAATCAGATGTGCGGAATCAGAGATGGGGAATCAGAGGCAGGGAATCAGAATCAGAAGCGGGGAATCAGAGGCCGGGAATCAGAGGCCTGGAATCAGATGCTGGGAATAAGAGGCCGGGAATCAGAGGTGGGGAATCAGAGTCCGGGAATCAGAGATGGGGATTCAGAGGCGGGGAATGAGATATTGAGAATCAGAGGCGGGGAATCAGAGGCGGGGAAACAGAGGTGGGGAATCAGATATGTGGAATCAGAGGTGGCGAATCAAAGGCGGTGAATCAGAGATGGGGAATCAGAGGCGGGGAATCAGAGGCAGGGAATCAAACACGGGAAATCAGAGGCGGGGAATCAGAGCTGGGGAATCAGAGGCGGGGAATCAGAGTTGGGGAATCAGAGGCAGGGAATCAGATATGGGGAAACAGGGGCAGGGAATCAGAGGCGGGGAAACAGAGGCGGGGAATGAGATATGGGGAATAAGAGGCGGGGAATCAGAGGCGGGGAAACAGAGGCGGGGAATCAGATATGGCGAATCAGAGGTGGCGAATCAAAGGCTGTGAATCAGAGATGGGGAATCAGAGGCCGGGAATCAGAGGCAGGGAATCAAACACGGGGAATCAGAGGAGGGGAATCAGAATTGGGGAATCAGAGATGGGGAATCAGAGATGGGGAATCAGAGGCAGGGAATCAGACGCGGGGAATCAGAGGTGGTGAATCAGAGATGTGGAATCAGAGGCGGGGAATCAGAGGCAGGGAATCAGACGCGGGGAATAAGAGGCGGGGAATCATAGCTGGCGAATCAGAGGCGGGGAATCAGAGGTGGGGAATCAGAGGCGGGGAATCAGATATTGGGAATCAGAGGTGGGGAATCAGAGGCGGTGAAACAGAGGCGTGGAATCAGATATGGGGTATCAGAGGTGGGGAATCAGAGGTTGTGAATCAGAGATGGGGAATCAGAGGCGGGGAATCAGAGGCCGGTAATCAGACGCGGGGAATCAGAGGCGGGGAATCAGAGCTGGGAAATTAGAGGCAGGGAATCAGAGTTGGGGATTCAGAGGCGGGGAATCAGATATGGGGAAACAGAGGCGGGGAATCAGAGGCGGGCAAATAGAGGCGGGGATCAGATATGGGGAAACAGAGGCGGGGAATCAGAGGCGGGGAAACAGAGGCGGGGAATCAGATATGGGGATCAGAGGTGGGGAATCAGAGGTTGGGAATCAGAGGCTGGGAATCAGAGGCTGGGAATCAGATGCATGGAATCAGATGCGGGGAATCAGAGGCGGGGAATCAGAGCTGGGGAATCAGAGGTGGGGAATCAAAGTTGGGGAATCAGAGGCGGGGACTTAGATATGGGGAAACAGAGGCGGGGAATCAGAGGTGGGGAAACAGAGGCGGGGAATCAGATATGGGGAATCAGAGATGGGGAATCAGAGACAGGGAATTAGATTTGCGGAATCAGAGATGGGGAATCAGAAGCATGGAATCAGAGGCCGGGAATCAGAGGCCGGAATCAGATGCCGGGAATAAGAGGCCGGGAATCAGAGGTGGGGAATCAGAGTCCGGGAATCAGAGATGGGGAATCAGAGGCGGGGAATGAGATATGGGGAATCAGAGGCGGGGAATCAGAGGCGGGGAAACAGAGGCGAGGAATCAGATATGGGGAATCAGAGGTGGCGAATCAAAGGCGTTGAATCAGAGATGGGGAATCAGAGGCGGGGAATCAGAGGCAGGGAATCAAACACGGGGAATCAGAGGCGGGGAATCAGAGCTGGGGAATCAGAGGCGGGGAATCAGAGTTGGGGAATCAGAGGCGGGGAATCAGAGTTGGGGAATCAGAGGTGGGGATCAGAGTCGGGGAATCAGAGGCAGGGAATCAGATGTGCGGAATCAGAGATGGGGAATCAGAGGTGGGGAATCAGAGGCTGTGAATCAGAGATGGGGAATCAGAGGCGGGGAATCAGAGGCAGGAAATCAGACACAAGGATTCAGAGGCTGGGAATCAGACGGGGGGAATCAAAGGCGGGGAATCAGAGCTGGGGAATCAGAGGCAGGGAATCAGAGTTGGGGATTCAGAGGCGGGGAATCAGATATGGGGAAACAGAGGCGGGGAATCAGAGGCGGGCAAACAGAGGCGGGGAATTAGATATGGGGAATCAGAGGTGGGGAATCAGAGGTGGTGAATCAGAGATGGGGAATCACAGGCGGGGAATCAGAGGCAGGGAATAGAACGCGGGGAATCAGAGGCAGGGAATCAGAGTTGGGGCATCAGAGGTTGGGAATTAGATATGGGGAAACAGAGGCGGGAAATCCGATATGGGGAATCAGAGGTGGGGAATCAGAGGCAGGGAATCAGATGTGCGGAATCAGAGATGGGGAATCAGAGGCAGGGAATCAGAATCAGAAGCGGGGAATCAGAGGCCGGGAATCAGAGGCCTGGAATCAGATGCTGGGAATAAGAGGCCGGGAATCAGAGGTGGGGAATCAGAGTCCGGGAATCAGAGATGGGGATTCAGAGGCGGGGAATGAGATATGGAGAATCAGAGGCGGGGAATCAGAGGCGGGGAAACAGAGGTGGGGAATCAGATATGTGGAATCAGAGGTGGCGAATCAAAGGCGGTGAATCAGAGATGGGGAATCAGAGGCGGGGAATCAGAGGCAGGGAATCAAACACGGGAAATCAGAGGCGGGGAATCAGAGCTGGGGAATCAGAGGCGGGGAATCAGAGTTGGGGAATCAGAGGCAGGGAATCAGATATGGGGAAACAGGGGCAGGGAATCAGAGGCGGGGAAACAGAGGCGGGGAATCAGATATGGGGAATCAGAGGTGTGGAATCAGAGGTTGGGAATCAGAGGCAGGGAATCAGAGGCGGGGAAACAGAGGCGGGGAATCAGATATGGGGAATCAGAGGTGGCGAATCAAAGGCGGTGAAACAGAGATGGGGAATCAGGGCAGGGAATCAGAGGCAGGGAATCAAACACGGGGAATCAGAGCTGGGGAAAGAGGCGGGGAATTAGAGTTGGGGAATCAGAGGAGGGGAATCAGAGGCGGGGAAACAGAGGCGGGGAATCAGATATGGGGAATCAGAGGTGGGGAATCAGAGGTTGGGAATCAGAGGCAGGGAATCAGAGGTGGGGAATCAGAGGCGGGGAATCAGAGGCAGGGAATCAGATGTGCGGAATCGGAGATGGGGAATCAGAGGCAGGGAATCAGAGGCGGGGAATCAGAGGCGGGGAATCAGAGGCCGGGAATCAGATATGGGGAAACAGAGGTGGGGAATCAGAGGCGGGGAAACAGAGGCGGGGAATCAGATATGGGGAATCAGAGGTGGGGAATCAGAGGTTGGGAATCAGAGGCAGGGAATCAGAGGCTTGGAATCAGATGCAGGGAATCAGATGCGGGGAATCAGATGTGCGGAATCGGAGATGGGGAATCAGAGGCAGGGAATCAGAGGCGGGGAATCAGAAGCGGGGAATCAGAGGCCGGGAATCAGATATGGGGAAACAGAGGTGGGGAATCAGAGGCGGGGAAACAGAGGCGGGGAATCAGATATGGGGAATCAGAGGTGGGGAATCAGAGGTTGGGAATCAGAGGCAGGGAATCAGAGGCTTGGAATCAGATGCAGGGAATCAGATGCGGCGAATCAGAGGCGGGGAATCAGAGCTGGGGAATCAGAGGCGGGGAAACAGAGGCGGGGAATCAGATATGGGGAATCAGAGGTGTGGAATCCGAGGTTGGGAATCAGAGGCAGGGAATCAGAGGCGGGGAAACAGAGGCGGGGAATCAGATATGGGGAATCAGAGGTGGCGAATCAAAGGCGGTGAAACAGAGATGGGGATTCAGGGCAGGGAATCAGAGGCAGGGAATCAAACACGGGGAATCAGAGCTGGGGAATTAGAGGCGGGGAATTAGAGTTGGGGAATCAGAGGAGGGGAATCAGAGGCGGGGAAACAGAGGCGGGGAATCAGAGGCCGGGAATCAGATATGGGGAAACAGAGGTGGGGAATCAGAGGCGGGGAAACAGAGGCGGGGAATCAGATATGGGGAATCAGAGGTGGGGAATCAGAGGTTGGGAATCAGAGGCAGGGAATCAGAGGCTTGGAATCAGATGCAGGGAATCAGATGCGGGGAATCAGAGGCGGGGAATCAGAGCTGGGGAATCAGAGGTGGGGAATCAGAGTTGGGGAATCAGAGATATTGGGAAACAGAGGCGGGGAATCAGAGGCGGGGAAACAGAGGGGGGTAATCAGAGGCAGGGAATCAGATGTGCAGAATCAGAGATGGGGAATCAGAGGCAGGGAATCAGAATCAGAAGCAGGGAATCAGAGGCCGGGAATCAGAGGCCGGAATCAGATGCCGGGAATAAGAGGCCGGGAATCAGAGGTGGGGAATCAGATATGGGGAATCAGAGGTGGGGAATCAGAGGTTGTGAATCAGAGATGGGGAATCAGAGGCGGGGAATCAGAGGCCGGTAATCAGACGCGGGGAATCAGAGGCGGGGAATCAGAGGCGGGGAAACAGAGGCGGGGACTTAGATATTGGGAAACAGAGGCGGGGAATCAGAGGCGGGGAAACAGAGGCGGGGAATCAGATATGGGGAATCAGAGATGGGGAATCAGAGGCAGGGAATCAGATGTGCGGAATCAGAGATGGGGAATCAAAGGCAGGGAATCAGAATCAGAAGCAGGGAATCAGATGCCGGGAATCAGAGGCCGGAATCAGATGCCGGGAATAAGAGGCCGGATATCAGAGGTGGGGAATCAGAGTCCGGGAATCAGAGATGGGGATTCAGAGGCGGGGAATGAGATATGGGGAATGAGAGGCGGGGAATCAGAGGTGGGGAAACAGAGGCGGGGAATCAGATATGGGGAATCAGAGATGGGGAATCAGAGGCAGGGAATTAGATTTGCGGAATCAGAGATGGGGAATCAGAAGCATGGAATCAGAGGCCGGGAATCAGAGGCCGGAATCAGATGCCGGGAATAAGAGGCCGGGAATCAGAGGTGTGGAATCAGAGTCCGGGAATCAGAGATGGGGAATCAGAGGCGGGGAATGAGATATGGGGAATCAGAGGCGGGGAATCAGAGGCGGGGAAACAGAGGCGAGGAATCAGATATGGGGAATCAGAGGCGGGGAATCAGAGGCAGGGAATCAAACACGGGGAATCAGAGGCGGGGAATCAGAGCTGGGGAATCAGAGGCGGGGAATCAGAGTTGGGGAATCAGAGGAGGGGAATCAGAGCTGGGGAATCAGAGGTGGGGATCAGAGTCGGGGAATCAGAGGCAGGGAATCAGATGTGCGGAATCAGAGATGGGGAATCAGAGGTGGGGAATCAGAGGCTGTGAATCAGAGATGGGGAATCAGAGGCGGGGAATCAGAGGCAGGAAATCAGACACGGGGATTCAGAGGCTGGGAATCAGACGGGGGGAATCAAAGGCGGGGAATCAGAGATGGGGAATCAGAGGCCGGGAATCAGAGGCAGGGAATCAAACACGGGGAATCAGAGGAGGGGAATCAGAATTGGGGAATCAGAGATGGGGAATCAGAGATGGGGAATCAGAGGCAGGGAATCAGACGCGGGGAATCAGAGGTGGTGAATCAGAGATGTGGAATCAGAGGCGGGGAATCAGAGGCAGGGAATCAGACGCGGGGAATAAGAGGCGGGGAATCATAGCTGGCGAATCGGAGGCGGGGAATCAGAGGTGGAGAATCAGAGGCGGGGAATCAGATATTGGGAATCAGAGGTGGGGAATCAGAGGCGGTGAAACAGAGGCGGGGAATCAGATATGGGGTATCAGAGGTGGGGAATCAGAGGTTGTGAATCAGAGATGGGGAATCAGAGGCGGGGAATCAGAGGCCGGTAATCAGACGCGGGGAATCAGAGGCGGGGAATCAGAGCTGGGAAATTAGAGGCAGGGAATCAGAGTTGGGGATTCAAAGGCGGGGAATCAGATATGGGGAAACAGAGGCGGGGAATCAGAGGCGGGCAAATAGAGGCCGGGATCAGATATGGGGAAACAGAGGCGGCGAATCAGAGGCGGGGAAACAGAGGCGAGGAATCAGATATGGGGAATCAGAGGTGGCGAATCAAAGGCGTTGAATCAGAGATGGGGAATCAGAGGCGGGGAATCAGAGGCAGGGAATCAAACACGGGGAATCAGAGGCGGGGAATCAGAGCTGGGGAATCAGAGGCGGGGAATCAGAGTTGGGGAATCAGAGGCGGGGAATCAGAGCTGGGGAATCAGAGGTGGGGATCAGAGTCGGGGAATCAGAGGCAGGGAATCAGATGTGCGGAATCAGAGATGGGGAATCAGAGGTGGGGAATCAGAGGCTGTGAATCAGAGATGGGGAATCAGAGGCGGGGAATCAGAGGCAGGAAATCAGACACAAGGATTCAGAGGCTGGGAATCAGACGGGGGGAATCAAAGGCGGGGAATCAGAGCTGGGGAATCAGAGGCAGGGAATCAGAGTTGGGGATTCAGAGGCGGGGAATCAGATATGGGGAAACAGAGGCGGGGAATCAGAGGCGGGCAAACAGAGGCGGGGAATTAGATATGGGGAATCAGAGGTGGGGAATCAGAGGTGGTGAATCAGAGATGGGGAATCACAGGCGGGGAATCAGAGGCAGGGAATAGAACGCGGGGAATCAGAGGCAGGGAATCAGAGTTGGGGCATCAGAGGTTGGGAATTAGATATGGGGAAACAGAGGCGGGAAATCCGATATGGGGAATCAGAGGTGGGGAATCAGAGGCAGGGAATCAGATGTGCGGAATCAGAGATGGGGAATCAGAGGCAGGGAATCAGAATCAGAAGCGGGGAATCAGAGGCCGGGAATCAGACGCCTGGAATCAGATGCTGGGAATAAGAGGCCGGGAATCAGAGGTGGGGAATCAGAGTCCGGGAATCAGAGATGGGGATTCAGAGGCGGGGAATGAGATATTGAGAATCAGAGGCGGGGAATCAGAGGCGGGGAAACAGAGGTGGGGAATCAGATATGTGGAATCAGAGGTGGCGAATCAAAGGCGGTGAATCAGAGATGGGGAATCAGAGGCGGGGAATCAGAGGCAGGGAATCAAACACGGGAAATCAGAGGCGGGGAATCAGAGCTGGGGAATCAGAGGCGGGGAATCAGAGTTGGGGAATCAGAGGCAGGGAATCAGATATGGGGAAACAGGGGCAGGGAATCAGAGGCGGGGAAACAGAGGCGGGGAATGAGATATGGGGAATAAGAGGCGGGGAATCAGAGGCGGGGAAACAGAGGCGGGGAATCAGATATGGCGAATCAGAGGTGGCGAATCAAAGGCTGTGAATCAGAGATGGGGAATCAGAGGCCGGGAATCAGAGGCAGGGAATCAAACACGGGGAATCAGAGGAGGGGAATCAGAATTGGGGAATCAGAGATGGGGAATCAGAGATGGGGAATCAGAGGCAGGGAATCAGACGCGGGGAATCAGAGGTGGTGAATCAGAGATGTGGAATCAGAGGCGGGGAATCAGAGGCAGGGAATCAGACGCGGGGAATAAGAGGCGGGGAATCATAGCTGGCGAATCAGAGGCGGGGAATCAGAGGTGGGGAATCAGAGGCGGGGAATCAGATATTGGGAATCAGAGGTGGGGAATCAGAGGCGGTGAAACAGAGGCGTGGAATCAGATATGGGGTATCAGAGGTGGGGAATCAGAGGTTGTGAATCAGAGATGGGGAATCAGAGGCGGGGAATCAGAGGCCGGTAATCAGACGCGGGGAATCAGAGGCGGGGAATCAGAGCTGGGAAATTAGAGGCAGGGAATCAGAGTTGGGGATTCAGAGGCGGGGAATCAGATATGGGGAAACAGAGGCGGGGAATCAGAGGCGGGCAAATAGAGGCGGGGATCAGATATGGGGAAACAGAGGCGGGGAATCAGAGGCGGGGAAACAGAGGCGGGGAATCAGATATGGGGATCAGAGGTGGGGAATCAGAGGTTGGGAATCAGAGGCTGGGAATCAGAGGCTGGGAATCAGATGCATGGAATCAGATGCGGGGAATCAGAGGCGGGGAATCAGAGCTGGGGAATCAGAGGTGGGGAATCAAAGTTGGGGAATCAGAGGCGGGGACTTAGATATGGGGAAACAGAGGCGGGGAATCAGAGGTGGGGAAACAGAGGCGGGGAATCAGATATGGGGAATCAGAGATGGGGAATCAGAGACAGGGAATTAGATTTGCGGAATCAGAGATGGGGAATCAGAAGCATGGAATCAGAGGCCGGGAATCAGAGGCCGGAATCAGATGCCGGGAATAAGAGGCCGGGAATCAGAGGTGGGGAATCAGAGTCCGGGAATCAGAGATGGGGAATCAGAGGCGGGGAATGAGATATGGGGAATCAGAGGCGGGGAATCAGAGGCGGGGAAACAGAGGCGAGGAATCAGATATGGGGAATCAGAGGTGGCGAATCAAAGGCGTTGAATCAGAGATGGGGAATCAGAGGCGGGGAATCAGAGGCAGGGAATCAAACACGGGGAATCAGAGGCGGGGAATCAGAGCTGGGGAATCAGAGGCGGGGAATCAGAGTTGGGGAATCAGAGGCGGGGAATCAGAGCTGGGGAATCAGAGGTGGGGATCAGAGTCGGGGAATCAGAGGCAGGGAATCAGATGTGCGGAATCAGAGATGGGGAATCAGAGGTGGGGAATCAGAGGCTGTGAATCAGAGATGGGGAATCAGAGGCGGGGAATCAGAGGCAGGAAATCAGACACAAGGATTCAGAGGCTGGGAATCAGACGGGGGGAATCAAAGGCGGGGAATCAGAGCTGGGGAATCAGAGGCAGGGAATCAGAGTTGGGGATTCAGAGGCGGGGAATCAGATATGGGGAAACAGAGGCGGGGAATCAGAGGCGGGCAAACAGAGGCGGGGAATTAGATATGGGGAATCAGAGGTGGGGAATCAGAGGTGGTGAATCAGAGATGGGGAATCACAGGCGGGGAATCAGAGGCAGGGAATAGAACGCGGGGAATCAGAGGCAGGGAATCAGAGTTGGGGCATCAGAGGTTGGGAATTAGATATGGGGAAACAGAGGCGGGAAATCCGATATGGGGAATCAGAGGTGGGGAATCAGAGGCAGGGAATCAGATGTGCGGAATCAGAGATGGGGAATCAGAGGCAGGGAATCAGAATCAGAAGCGGGGAATCAGAGGCCGGGAATCAGAGGCCTGGAATCAGATGCTGGGAATAAGAGGCCGGGAATCAGAGGTGGGGAATCAGAGTCCGGGAATCAGAGATGGGGATTCAGAGGCGGGGAATGAGATATGGAGAATCAGAGGCGGGGAATCAGAGGCGGGGAAACAGAGGTGGGGAATCAGATATGTGGAATCAGAGGTGGCGAATCAAAGGCGGTGAATCAGAGATGGGGAATCAGAGGCGGGGAATCAGAGGCAGGGAATCAAACACGGGAAATCAGAGGCGGGGAATCAGAGCTGGGGAATCAGAGGCGGGGAATCAGAGTTGGGGAATCAGAGGCAGGGAATCAGATATGGGGAAACAGGGGCAGGGAATCAGAGGCGGGGAAACAGAGGCGGGGAATCAGATATGGGGAATCAGAGGTGTGGAATCAGAGGTTGGGAATCAGAGGCAGGGAATCAGAGGCGGGGAAACAGAGGCGGGGAATCAGATATGGGGAATCAGAGGTGGCGAATCAAAGGCGGTGAAACAGAGATGGGGAATCAGGGCAGGGAATCAGAGGCAGGGAATCAAACACGGGGAATCAGAGCTGGGGAAAGAGGCGGGGAATTAGAGTTGGGGAATCAGAGGAGGGGAATCAGAGGCGGGGAAACAGAGGCGGGGAATCAGATATGGGGAATCAGAGGTGGGGAATCAGAGGTTGGGAATCAGAGGCAGGGAATCAGAGGTGGGGAATCAGAGGCGGGGAATCAGAGGCAGGGAATCAGATGTGCGGAATCGGAGATGGGGAATCAGAGGCAGGGAATCAGAGGCGGGGAATCAGAGGCGGGGAATCAGAGGCCGGGAATCAGATATGGGGAAACAGAGGTGGGGAATCAGAGGCGGGGAAACAGAGGCGGGGAATCAGATATGGGGAATCAGAGGTGGGGAATCAGAGGTTGGGAATCAGAGGCAGGGAATCAGAGGCTTGGAATCAGATGCAGGGAATCAGATGCGGGGAATCAGATGTGCGGAATCGGAGATGGGGAATCAGAGGCAGGGAATCAGAGGCGGGGAATCAGAAGCGGGGAATCAGAGGCCGGGAATCAGATATGGGGAAACAGAGGTGGGGATTCAGAGGCGGGGAAACAGAGGCGGGGAATCAGATATGGGGAATCAGAGGTGGGGAATCAGAGGTTGGGAATCAGAGGCAGGGAATCAGAGGCTTGGAATCAGATGCAGGGAATCAGATGCGGCGAATCAGAGGCGGGGAATCAGAGCTGGGGAATCAGAGGCGGGGAAACAGAGGCGGGGAATCAGATATGGGGAATCAGAGGTGTGGAATCAGAGGTTGGGAATCAGAGGCAGGGAATCAGAGGCGGGGAAACAGAGGCGGGGAATCAGATATGGGGAATCAGAGGTGGCGAATCAAAGGCGGTGAAACAGAGATGGGGATTCAGGGCAGGGAATCAGAGGCAGGGAATCAAACACGGGGAATCAGAGCTGGGGAATCAGAGGCGGGGAATTAGAGTTGGGGAATCAGAGGAGGGGAATCAGAGGCGGGGAAACAGAGGCGGGGAATCAGAGGCCGGGAATCAGATATGGGGAAACAGAGGTGGGGAATCAGAGGCGGGGAAACAGAGGCGGGGAATCAGATATGGGGAATCAGAGGTGGGGAATCAGAGGTTGGGAATCAGAGGCAGGGAATCAGAGGCTTGGAATCAGATGCAGGGAATCAGATGCGGGGAATCAGAGGCGGGGAATCAGAGCTGGGGAATCAGAGGTGGGGAATCAGAGTTGGGGAATCAGAGATATTGGGAAACAGAGGCGGGGAATCAGAGGCGGGGAAACAGAGGGGGGTAATCAGAGGCAGGGAATCAGATGTGCAGAATCAGAGATGGGGAATCAGAGGCAGGGAATCAGAATCAGAAGCAGGGAATCAGAGGCCGGGAATCAGAGGCCGGAATCAGATGCCGGGAATAAGAGGCCGGGAATCAGAGGTGGGGAATCAGATATGGGGAATCAGAGGTGGGGAATCAGAGGTTGTGAATCAGAGATGGGGAATCAGAGGCGGGGAATCAGAGGCCGGTAATCAGACGCGGGGAATCAGAGGCGGGGAATCAGAGGCGGGGAAACAGAGGCGGGGACTTAGATATTGGGAAACAGAGGCGGGGAATCAGAGGCGGGGAAACAGAGGCGGGGAATCAGATATGGGGAATCAGAGATGGGGAATCAGAGGCAGGGAATCAGATGTGCGGAATCAGAGATGGGGAATCAAAGGCAGGGAATCAGAATCAGAAGCAGGGAATCAGATGCCGGGAATCAGAGGCCGGAATCAGATGCCGGGAATAAGAGGCCGGATATCAGAGGTGGGGAATCAGAGTCCGGGAATCAGAGATGGGGATTCAGAGGCGGGGAATGAGATATGGGGAATGAGAGGCGGGGAATCAGAGGTGGGGAAACAGAGGCGGGGAATCAGATATGGGGAATCAGAGATGGGGAATCAGAGGCAGGGAATTAGATTTGCGGAATCAGAGATGGGGAATCAGAAGCATGGAATCAGAGGCCGGGAATCAGAGGCCGGAATCAGATGCCGGGAATAAGAGGCCGGGAATCAGAGGTGTGGAATCAGAGTCCGGGAATCAGAGATGGGGAATCAGAGGCGGGGAATGAGATATGGGGAATCAGAGGCGGGGAATCAGAGGCGGGGAAACAGAGGCGAGGAATCAGATATGGGGAATCAGAGGCGGGGAATCAGAGGCAGGGAATCAAACACGGGGAATCAGAGGCGGGGAATCAGAGCTGGGGAATCAGAGGCGGGGAATCAGAGTTGGGGAATCAGAGGAGGGGAATCAGAGCTGGGGAATCAGAGGTGGGGATCAGAGTCGGGGAATCAGAGGCAGGGAATCAGATGTGCGGAATCAGAGATGGGGAATCAGAGGTGGGGAATCAGAGGCTGTGAATCAGAGATGGGGAATCAGAGGCGGGGAATCAGAGGCAGGAAATCAGACACGGGGATTCAGAGGCTGGGAATCAGACGGGGGGAATCAAAGGCGGGGAATCAGAGATGGGGAATCAGAGGCCGGGAATCAGAGGCAGGGAATCAAACACGGGGAATCAGAGGAGGGGAATCAGAATTGGGGAATCAGAGATGGGGAATCAGAGATGGGGAATCAGAGGCAGGGAATCAGACGCGGGGAATCAGAGGTGGTGAATCAGAGATGTGGAATCAGAGGCGGGGAATCAGAGGCAGGGAATCAGACGCGGGGAATAAGAGGCGGGGAATCATAGCTGGCGAATCGGAGGCGGGGAATCAGAGGTGGAGAATCAGAGGCGGGGAATCAGATATTGGGAATCAGAGGTGGGGAATCAGAGGCGGTGAAACAGAGGCGGGGAATCAGATATGGGGTATCAGAGGTGGGGAATCAGAGGTTGTGAATCAGAGATGGGGAATCAGAGGCGGGGAATCAGAGGCCGGTAATCAGACGCGGGGAATCAGAGGCGGGGAATCAGAGCTGGGAAATTAGAGGCAGGGAATCAGAGTTGGGGATTCAAAGGCGGGGAATCAGATATGGGGAAACAGAGGCGGGGAATCAGAGGCGGGCAAATAGAGGCCGGGATCAGATATGGGGAAACAGAGGCGGGGAATCAGAGGCGGGGAAACAGAGGCGGGTAATCAGATATGGGGATCAGAGGTGGGGAATCAGAGGTTGGGAATCAGAGGCTGGGAATCAGAGGCTGGGAATCAGATGCATGGAATCAGATGCGGGGAATCAGAGGCGGGGAATCAGAGCTGGGGAATCAGAGGTGGGGAATCAAAGTTGGGGAATCAGAGGCGGGGACTTAGATATGGGGAAACAGAGGCGGGGAATCAGAGGTGGGGAAACAGAGGCGGGGAATCAGATATGGGTAATCAGAGGTGGGGAATCAGAGGCAGGGAATTAGATTTGCGGAATCAGAGATGGGGAATCAGAAGCATGGAATCAGAGGCCGGGAATCAGAGGCCGGAATCAGATGCCGGGAATAAGAGGCCGGGAATCAGAGGTGGGGATTCAGAGTCCGGGAATCAGAGATGGGGAATCAGAGGCGGGGAATGAGATATGGGGAATCAGAGGCGGGGAATCAGAGGCGGGGAAACAGAGGCGAGGAATCAGATATGGGGAATCAGAGGTGGCGAATCAAAGGCGTTGAATCAGAGATGGGGAATCAGAGGCGGGGAATCAGAGGCAGGGAATCAAACACGGGGAATCAGAGGCGGGGAATCAGAGCTGGGGAATCAGAGGCGGGGAATCAGAGTTGGGGAATCAGAGGCGGGGAATCAGAGCTGGGGAATAAGAGGTGGGGATCAGAGTCGGGGAATCAGAGGCAGGGAATCAGATGTGCGGAATCAGAGATGGGGAATCAGAGGTGGGGAATCAGAGGCTGTGAATCAGAGATGGGGAATCAGAGGCGGGGAATCAGAGGCAGGAAATCAGACACGGGGATTCAGAGGCTGGGAATCAGACGGGGGGAATCAAAGGCGGGGAATCAGAGCTGGGGAATCAGAGGCAGGGAATCAGAGTTGGGGATTCAGAGGCGGGGAATCAGATATGGGGAAACAGAGGCGGGGAATGAGATATGGGGAATCAGAGGCGGGGAATCAGAGGCGGGGAAACAGAGGCGAGGAATCAGATATGGGGAATCAGAGGTGGCGAATCAAAGGCGTTGAATCAGAGATGGGGAATCAGAGGCGGGGAATCAGAGGCAGGGAATCAAACACGGGGAATCAGAGGCGGGGAATCAGAGCTGGGGAATCAGAGGCGGGGAATCAGAGTTGGGGAATCAGAGGCGGGGAATCAGAGCTGGGGAATAAGAGGTGGGGATCAGAGTCGGGGAATCAGAGGCAGGGAATCAGATGTGCGGAATCAGAGATGGGGAATCAGAGGTGGGGAATCAGAGGCTGTGAATCAGAGATGGGGAATCAGAGGCGGGGAATCAGAGGCAGGAAATCAGACACGGGGATTCAGAGGCTGGGAATCAGACGGGGGGAATCAAAGGCGGGGAATCAGAGCTGGGGAATCAGAGGCAGGGAATCAGAGTTGGGGATTCAGAGGCGGGGAATCAGATATGGGGAAACAGAGGCGGGGAATCAGAGGCGGGCAAACAGAGGCGGGGAATTAGATATGGGGAATCAGAGGTGGGGAATCAGAGGTGGTGAATCAGAGATGGGGAATCACAGGCGGGGAATCAGAGGCAGGGAATAGAACGCGGGGAATCAGAGGCAGGGAATCAGAGTTGGTGCATCAGAGGTTGGGAATTAGATATGGGGAAACAGAGGCGGGAAATCCGATATGGGGAATCAGAGGTGGGGAATCAGAGGCAGGGAATCAGATGTGCAGAATCAGAGATGGGGAATCAGAGGCAGGGAATCAGAATCAGAAGCGGGGAATCAGAGGCCGGGAATCAGAGGCCGGGAATCAGATGCTGGGAATAAGAGGCCGGGAATCAGAGGTGGGGAATCAGAGTCCGGGAATCAGAGATGGGGATTCAGAGGCGGGGAATGAGATATGGAGAATCAGAGGCGGGGAATCAGAGTTGGGGAATCAGAGGCGGGGAATCAGATATGTGGAATCAGAGGTGGCGAATCAAAGGCGGTGAATCAGAGATGGGGAATCAGAGGCGGGGAATCAGAGATGGGGAATCAGAGGCAGGGAATCAGAATCAGAAGCAGGGAATCAGAGGCCGGGAATCAGAGGCCGGAATCAGATGCCGGGAATAAGAGGCCGGGAATCAGAGGTGGGGAATCAGATATGGGGAATCAGAGGTGGGGAATCAGAGGTTGTGAATCAGAGATGGGGAATCAAAGGCGGGGAATCAGAGGCCGGTAATCAGACGCGGGGAATCAGAGGCGGGGAATCAGAGGCGGGGAAACAGAGGCGGGGAATCAGATTTGGGGAATCAGAGGTGGCGAATCAAAGGCGGTGAATCAGAGATGGGGAATCAGAGGCCGGGAATCAGAGGCAGGGAATCAAACACGGGGAATCAGAGGCGGGGAATCAGAGCTGGGGAATCAGAGGCGGGGAATCAGAGTTGGGGAATCAGAGGCGGGGAATCAGATGCAGGGAATCTATATGGGAAATCAGAGGTGGTGAATCAGAGGTTGGGAATCAGAGGAAGGGAATCAGAGGCGAGGAATCAGAGCTGGGGAATCAGAGGCGGGGAATCAGAATTGGGGAATCAGAGATGGGGAATCAGAGATGGGGAATCAGAGGCGGGGAATCAGACGCGGGGAATCAGAGGTGGTGAATCAGAGATGTGGAATCAGAGGCGGGGAAGCAGAGGCAGGGAATCAGACGCGGGGAATCAGAGGCGGGGAATCATAGCTGGCGAATCAGAGGCGGGGAATCAGAGGTGGGGAATCAGAGGCGGGGAATCAGATATTGGGAATCAGAGGTGGGGAATCAGAGGCGGGGAAACAGAGGCGGGGAATCAGATATGGGGAATCAGAGGTGGGGAATCAGAGGTTGTGAATCAGAGATGGGGAATCAGAGGCGGGGAATCAGAGGCCGGTAATCAGACGCGGGGAATCAGAGGCGGGGAATCAGACATGGGAAATTAGAGGCAGGGAATCAGAGTTGGGAATTCAGAGGCGGGGAATCAGATATGGGGAAACAGAGGCGGGGAATCATAGGCGGGGAAACAGAGGCGGGGAATCAGATATAGGGAATCAGAGGTGGGGAATCAGAGGTTGGGAATCAGAGGCTGGGAATCAGAGGCTGGGAATCAGATGCATGGAATCATATGCGGGGAATCAGAGGCGGGGAATCAGAGCTGGGGAATCAGAGGTGGGGAATCAAAGTTGGGGAATCAGAGGCGGGGACTTAGATATGGGGAAACAGAGGCGGTGAATAAGAGGCGGGGAAACAGAGGAGGGGAATCAGATATGGGGAATCAGAGGTGGGGAATCAGAGGCAGGGAATTAGATGTGCGGTATCAGAGATGGGGAATCAGAGGCAGGGAATCAGAATCATAAGCAGGGAATCAGAGGCCGGGAATCAGAGGCCGGAATCAGATGCCGGGAATAAGAGGCCGGGAATCAGAGGTGGGGAATCAGAGTCCGGGAATCAGAGGCAGGGAATCAGACGCGGGGAATCAGAGGTGGTGAATCAGAGATGTGGAATCAGAGGCGGGGAATCAGAGGCAGGGAATCAGACGCGGGGAATAAGAGGCGGGGAATCATAGCTGGCGAATCAGAGGCGGGGAATCAGAGGTGGGGAATCAGAGGCGGGGAATCAGATATTGGGAATCAGAGGTGGGGAATCAGAGGCGGTGAAACAGAGGCGGGGAATCAGATATGGGGTATCAGAGGTGGGGAATCAGAGGTTGTGAATCAGAGATGGGGAATCAGAGGCGGGGAATCAGAGGCCGGTAATCAGACGCGGGGAATCAGAGGCGGGGAAACAGAGGCAGGGAATCAGATATAGGGAATCAGAGGTGGGGAATCAGAGGTTGGGAATCAGAGGCTGGGAATCAGAGGCTGGGAATCAGATGCATGGAATCATATGCGGGGAATCAGAGGCGGGGAATCAGAGCTGGGGAATCAGAGGTGGGGAATCAGAGGTGGTGAATCAGAGATGGGGAATCACAGGCGGGGAATCAGAGGCAGGGAATAGAACGCGGGGAATCAGAGGCAGGGAATCAGAGTTGGTGCATCAGAGGTTGGGAATTAGACATGGGGAAACGGAGGCGGGAAATCCGATATGGGGAATCAGAGGTGGGGAATCAGAGGCAGGGAATCAGATGTGCAGAATCAGAGATGGGGAATCAGAGGCAGGGAATCAGAATCAGAAGCGGGGAATCAGAGGCCGGGAATCAGAGGCCGGGAATCAGATGCTGGGAATAAGAGGCCGGGAATCAGAGGTGGGGAATCAGAGTCCGGGAATCAGAGATGGGGATTCAGAGGCGGGGAATGAGATATGGAGAATCAGAGGCGGGGAATCAGAGTTGGGGAATCAGAGGCGGGGAATCAGATATGTGGAATCAGAGGTGGCGAATCAAAGGCGGTGAATCAGAGATGGGGAATCAGAGGCGGGGAATCAGAGTTGGGGAATCAGAGGCAGGGAATCAGATATGGGGAAACAGGGGCAGGGAATCAGAGGCGGGGAAACAGAGGCGGGGAATCAGATATGGGGAATCAGAGGTGTGGAATCAGAGGTTGGGAATCAGAGGCAGGGAATCAGAGGCGGGGAAACAGAGGCGGGGAATCAGATATGGGGAATCAGAGGTGGCGAATCAAAGGCGGTGAAACAGAGATGGGGAATCAGGGCAGGGAATCAGAGGCAGGGAATCAAACACGGGGAATCAGAGCTGGGGAAAGAGGCGGGGAATTAGAGTTGGGGAATCAGAGGAGGGGAATCAGAGGCGGGGAAACAGAGGCGGGGAATCAGATATGGGGAATCAGAGGTGGGGAATCAGAGGTTGGGAATCAGAGGCAGGGAATCAGAGGTGGGGAATCAGAGGCGGGGAATCAGAGGCAGGGAATCAGATGTGCGGAATCGGAGATGGGGAATCAGAGGCAGGGAATCAGAGGCGGGGAATCAGAGGCGGGGAATCAGAGGCCGGGAATCAGATATGGGGAAACAGAGGTGGGGAATCAGAGGCGGGGAAACAGAGGCGGGGAATCAGATATGGGGAATCAGAGGTGGGGAATCAGAGGTTGGGAATCAGAGGCAGGGAATCAGAGGCTTGGAATCAGATGCAGGGAATCAGATGCGGGGAATCAGATGTGCGGAATCGGAGATGGGGAATCAGAGGCAGGGAATCAGAGGCGGGGAATCAGAGGCGGGGAATCAGAGGCCGGGAATCAGATATGGGGAAACAGAGGTGGGGAATCAGAGGCGGGGAAACAGAGGCGGGGAATCAGATATGGGGAATCAGAGGTGGGGAATCAGAGGTTGGGAATCAGAGGCAGGGAATCAGAGGCTTGGAATCAGATGCAGGGAATCAGATGCGGCGAATCAGAGGCGGGGAATCAGAGCTGGGGAATCAGAGGCGGGGAAACAGAGGCGGGGAATCAGATATGGGGAATCAGAGGTGTGGAATCAGAGGTTGGGAATCAGAGGCAGGGAATCAGAGGCGTGGAAACAGAGGCGGGGAATCAGATATGGGGTATCAGAGGTGGCGAATCAAAGGCGGTGAAACAGAGATGGGGAATCAGGGCAGGGAATCAGAGGCAGGGAATCAAACACGGGAAATCAGAGCTGGGGAATCAGAGGCGGGGAATTAGAGTTGGGGAATCAGAGGAGGGGAATCAGAGGCGGGGAAACAGAGGCGGGGAATCAGAGGCCGGGAATCAGATATGGGGAAACAGAGGTGGGGAATCAGAGGCGGGGAAACAGAGGCGGGGAATCAGATATGGGGAATCAGAGGTGGGGAATCAGAGGTTGGGAATCAGAGGCAGGGAATCAGAGGCTTGGAATCAGATGCAGGGAATCAGATGCGGGGAATCAGAGGCGGGGAATCAGAGCTGGGGAATCAGAGGTGGGGAATCAGAGTTGGGGAATCAGAGATATTGGGAAACAGAGGCGGGGAATCAGAGGCGGGGAAACAGAGGGGGGTAATCAGAGGCAGGGAATCAGATGTGCAGAATCAGAGATGGGGAATCAGAGGCAGGGAATCAGAATCAGAAGCAGGGAATCAGAGGCCGGGAATCAGAGGCCGGAATCAGATGCCGGGAATAAGAGGCCGGGAATCAGAGGTGGGGAATCAGATATGGGGAATCAGAGGTGGGGAATCAGAGGTTGTGAATCAGAGATGGGGAATCAGAGGCGGGGAATCAGAGGCCGGTAATCAGACGCGGGGAATCAGAGGCGGGGAATCAGAGGCGGGGAAACAGAGGCGGGGACTTAGATATTGTGAAACAGAGGCGGGGAATCAGAGGCGGGGAAACAGAGGCGGGGAATCAGATATGGGGAATCAGAGATGGGGAATCAGAGGCAGGGAATCAGATGTGCGGAATCAGAGATGGGGAATCAAAGGCAGGGAATCAGAATCAGAAGCAGGGAATCAGATGCCGGGAATCAGAGGCCGGAATCAGATGCCGGGAATAAGAGGCCGGATATCAGAGGTTGGGAATCAGAGTCCGGGAATCAGAGATGGGGATTCAGAGGCGGGGAATGAGATATGGGGAATAAGAGGCGGGGAATCAGAGGTGGGGAAACAGAGGCGGGGAATCAGATATGGGGAATCAGAGGTGGGGAATCAGAGGCAGAGAATTAGATTTGCGGAATCAGAGATGGGGAATCAGAAGCATGGAATCAGAGGCCGGGAATCATTTGCCGGAATCAGATGCCGGGAATAAGAGGCCGGGAATCAGAGGTGTGGAATCAGAGTCCGGGAATCAGAGATGGGGAATCAGAGGCGGGGAATGAGATATGGGGAATCAGAGGCGGGGAATCAGAGGCGGGGAAACAGAGGCGAGGAATCAGATATGGGGAATCAGAGGCGGGGAATCAGAGGCAGGGAATCAAACACGGGGAATCAGAGGCGGGGAATCAGAGCTGGGGTATCAGAGGCGGGGAATCAGAGTTGGGGAATCAGAGGCGGGGAATCAGAGCTGGGGAATCAGAGGTGGGGATCAGAGTCGGGGAATCAGAGGCAGGGAATCAGATGTGCGGAATCAGAGATGGGGAATCAGAGGTGGGGAATCAGAGGCTGTGAATCAGAGATGGGGAATCAGAGGCGGGGAATCAGAGGCAGGAAATCAGACACGGGGATTCAGAGGCTGGGAATCAGACGGGGCGAATCAAAGGCGGGGAATCAGAGATGGGGAATCAGAGGCCGGGAATCAGAGGCAGGGAATCAAACACGGGGAATCAGAGGAGGGGAATCAGAATTGGGGAATCAGAGATGGGGAATCAGAGATGGGGAATCAGAGGCAGGGAATCAGACGCGGGGAATCAGAGGTGGTGAATCAGAGATGTGGAATCAGAGGCGGGGAATCAGAGGCAGGGAATCAGACGCGGGGAATAAGAGGCGGGGAATCATAGCTGGCGAATCGGAGGCGGGGAATCAGAGGTGGAGAATCAGAGGCGGGGAATCAGATATTGGGAATCAGAGGTGGGGAATCAGAGGCGGTGAAACAGAGGCGGGGAATCAGATATGGGGTATCAGAGGTGGGGAATCAGAGGTTGTGAATCAGAGATGGGGAATCAGAGGCGGGGAATCAGAGGCCGGTAATCAGACGCGGGGAATCAGAGGCGGGGAATCAGAGCTGGGAAATTAGAGGCAGGGAATCAGAGTTGGGGATTCAAAGGCGGGGAATCAGATATGGGGAAACAGAGGCGGGGAATCAGAGGCGGGCAAATAGAGGCGGGGATCAGATATGGGGAAACAGAGGCGGGGAATCAGAGGCGGGGAAACAGAGGCGGGGAATCAGATATGGGGATCAGAGGTGGGGAATCAGAGGTTGGGAATCAGAGGCTGGGAATCAGAGGCTGGGAATCAGATGCATGGAATCAGATGCGGGGAATCAGAGGCGGGGAATCAGAGCTGGGGAATCAGAGGTGGGGAATCAAAGTTGGGGAATCAGAGGCGGGGACTTAGATATGGGGAAACAGAGGCGGGGAATCAGAGGTGGGGAAACAGAGGCGGGGAATCAGATATGGGTAATCAGAGGTGGGGAATCAGAGGCAGGGAATTAGATTTGCGGAATCAGAGATGGGGAATCAGAAGCATGGAATCAGAGGCCGGGAATCAGAGGCCGGAATCAGATGCCGGGAATAAGAGGCCGGGAATCAGAGGTGGGGATTCAGAGTCCGGGAATCAGAGATGGGGAATCAGAGGCGGGGAATGAGATATGGGGAATCAGAGGCGGGGAATCAGAGGCGGGGAAACAGAGGCGAGGAATCAGATATGGGGAATCAGAGGTGGCGAATCAAAGGCGTTGAATGAGAGATGGGGAATCAGAGGCGGGGAATCAGAGGCAGGGAATCAAACACGGGGAATCAGAGGCGGGGAATCAGAGCTGGGGAATCAGAGGCGGGGAATCAGAGTTGGGGAATCAGAGGCGGGGAATCAGAGCTGGGGAATCAGAGGTGGGGATCAGAGTCGGGGAATCAGAGGCAGGGAATCAGATGTGCGGAATCAGAGATGGGGAATCAGAGGTGGGGAATCAGAGGCTGTGAATCAGAGATGGGGAATCAGAGGCGGGGAAACAGAGGCGGGGAATCAGATATGGGGAATCAGAGGTGTGGAATCAGAGGTTGGGAATCAGAGGCAGGGAATCAGAGGCGGGGAAACAGAGGCGGGGAATCAGATATGGGGAATCAGAGGTGGCGAATCAAAGGCGGTGAAACAGAGATGGGGATTCAGGGCAGGGAATCAGAGGCAGGGAATCAAACACGGGGAATCAGAGCTGGGGAATCAGAGGCGGGGAATTAGAGTTGGGGAATCAGAGGAGGGGAATCAGAGGCGGGGAAACAGAGGCGGGGAATCAGAGGCCGGGAATCAGATATGGGGAAACAGAGGTGGGGAATCAGAGGCGGGGAAACAGAGGCGGGGAATCAGATATGGGGAATCAGAGGTGGGGAATCAGAGGTTGGGAATCAGAGGCAGGGAATCAGAGGCTTGGAATCAGATGCAGGGAATCAGATGCGGGGAATCAGAGGCGGGGAATCAGAGCTGGGGAATCAGAGGTGGGGAATCAGAGTTGGGGAATCAGAGATATTGGGAAACAGAGGCGGGGAATCAGAGGCGGGGAAACAGAGGGGGGTAATCAGAGGCAGGGAATCAGATGTGCAGAATCAGAGATGGGGAATCAGAGGCAGGGAATCAGAATCAGAAGCAGGGAATCAGAGGCCGGGAATCAGAGGCCGGAATCAGATGCCGGGAATAAGAGGCCGGGAATCAGAGGTGGGGAATCAGATATGGGGAATCAGAGGTGGGGAATCAGAGGTTGTGAATCAGAGATGGGGAATCAGAGGCGGGGAATCAGAGGCCGGTAATCAGACGCGGGGAATCAGAGGCGGGGAATCAGAGGCGGGGAAACAGAGGCGGGGACTTAGATATTGGGAAACAGAGGCGGGGAATCAGAGGCGGGGAAACAGAGGCGGGGAATCAGATATGGGGAATCAGAGATGGGGAATCAGAGGCAGGGAATCAGATGTGCGGAATCAGAGATGGGGAATCAAAGGCAGGGAATCAGAATCAGAAGCAGGGAATCAGATGCCGGGAATCAGAGGCCGGAATCAGATGCCGGGAATAAGAGGCCGGATATCAGAGGTGGGGAATCAGAGTCCGGGAATCAGAGATGGGGATTCAGAGGCGGGGAATGAGATATGGGGAATGAGAGGCGGGGAATCAGAGGTGGGGAAACAGAGGCGGGGAATCAGATATGGGGAATCAGAGATGGGGAATCAGAGGCAGGGAATTAGATTTGCGGAATCAGAGATGGGGAATCAGAAGCATGGAATCAGAGGCCGGGAATCAGAGGCCGGAATCAGATGCCGGGAATAAGAGGCCGGGAATCAGAGGTGTGGAATCAGAGTCCGGGAATCAGAGATGGGGAATCAGAGGCGGGGAATGAGATATGGGGAATCAGAGGCGGGGAATCAGAGGCGGGGAAACAGAGGCGAGGAATCAGATATGGGGAATCAGAGGCGGGGAATCAGAGGCAGGGAATCAAACACGGGGAATCAGAGGCGGGGAATCAGAGCTGGGGAATCAGAGGCGGGGAATCAGAGTTGGGGAATCAGAGGAGGGGAATCAGAGCTGGGGAATCAGAGGTGGGGATCAGAGTCGGGGAATCAGAGGCAGGGAATCAGATGTGCGGAATCAGAGATGGGGAATCAGAGGTGGGGAATCAGAGGCTGTGAATCAGAGATGGGGAATCAGAGGCGGGGAATCAGAGGCAGGAAATCAGACACGGGGATTCAGAGGCTGGGAATCAGACGGGGGGAATCAAAGGCGGGGAATCAGAGATGGGGAATCAGAGGCCGGGAATCAGAGGCAGGGAATCAAACACGGGGAATCAGAGGAGGGGAATCAGAATTGGGGAATCAGAGATGGGGAATCAGAGATGGGGAATCAGAGGCAGGGAATCAGACGCGGGGAATCAGAGGTGGTGAATCAGAGATGTGGAATCAGAGGCGGGGAATCAGAGGCAGGGAATCAGACGCGGGGAATAAGAGGCGGGGAATCATAGCTGGCGAATCGGAGGCGGGGAATCAGAGGTGGAGAATCAGAGGCGGGGAATCAGATATTGGGAATCAGAGGTGGGGAATCAGAGGCGGTGAAACAGAGGCGGGGAATCAGATATGGGGTATCAGAGGTGGGGAATCAGAGGTTGTGAATCAGAGATGGGGAATCAGAGGCGGGGAATCAGAGGCCGGTAATCAGACGCGGGGAATCAGAGGCGGGGAATCAGAGCTGGGAAATTAGAGGCAGGGATTCAGAGTTGGGGATTCAAAGGCGGGGAATCAGATATGGGGAAACAGAGGCGGGGAATCAGAGGCGGGCAAATAGAGGCCGGGATCAGATATGGGGAAACAGAGGCGGCGAATCAGAGGCGGGGAAACAGAGGCGAGGAATCAGATATGGGGAATCAGAGGTGGCGAATCAAAGGCGTTGAATCAGAGATGGGGAATCAGAGGCGGGGAATCAGAGGCAGGGAATCAAACACGGGGAATCAGAGGCGGGGAATCAGAGCTGGGGAATCAGAGGCGGGGAATCAGAGTTGGGGAATCAGAGGCGGGGAATCAGAGCTGGGGAATCAGAGGTGGGGATCAGAGTCGGGGAATCAGAGGCAGGGAATCAGATGTGCGGAATCAGAGATGGGGAATCAGAGGTGGGGAATCAGAGGCTGTGAATCAGAGATGGGGAATCAGAGGCGGGGAATCAGAGGCAGGAAATCAGACACAAGGATTCAGAGGCTGGGAATCAGACGGGGGGAATCAAAGGCGGGGAATCAGAGCTGGGGAATCAGAGGCAGGGAATCAGAGTTGGGGATTCAGAGGCGGGGAATCAGATATGGGGAAACAGAGGCGGGGAATCAGAGGCGGGCAAACAGAGGCGGGGAATTAGATATGGGGAATCAGAGGTGGGGAATCAGAGGTGGTGAATCAGAGATGGGGAATCACAGGCGGGGAATCAGAGGCAGGGAATAGAACGCGGGGAATCAGAGGCAGTGAATCAGAGTTGGGGCATCAGAGGTTGGGAATTAGATATGGGGAAACAGAGGCGGGAAATCCGATATGGGGAATCAGAGGTGGGGAATCAGAGGCAGGGAATCAGATGTGCGGAATCAGAGATGGGGAATCAGAGGCAGGGAATCAGAATCAGAAGCGGGGAATCAGAGGCCGGGAATCAGAGGCCTGGAATCAGATGCTGGGAATAAGAGGCCGGGAATCAGAGGTGGGGAATCAGAGTCCGGGAATCAGAGATGGGGATTCAGAGGCGGGGAATGAGATATTGAGAATCAGAGGCGGGGAATCAGAGGCGGGGAAACAGAGGTGGGGAATCAGATATGTGGAATCAGAGGTGGCGAATCAAAGGCGGTGAATCAGAGATGGGGAATCAGAGGCGGGGAATCAGAGGCAGGGAATCAAACACGGGAAATCAGAGGCGGGGAATCAGAGCTGGGGAATCAGAGGCGGGGAATCAGAGTTGGGGAATCAGAGGCAGGGAATCAGATATGGGGAAACAGGGGCAGGGAATCAGAGGCGGGGAAACAGAGGCGGGGAATGAGATATGGGGAATAAGAGGCGGGGAATCAGAGGCGGGGAAACAGAGGCGGGGAATCAGATATGGCGAATCAGAGGTGGCGAATCAAAGGCTGTGAATCAGAGATGGGGAATCAGAGGCCGGGAATCAGAGGCAGGGAATCAAACACGGGGAATCAGAGGAGGGGAATCAGAATTGGGGAATCAGAGATGGGGAATCAGAGATGGGGAATCAGAGGCAGGGAATCAGACGCGGGGAATCAGAGGTGGTGAATCAGAGATGTGGAATCAGAGGCGGGGAATCAGAGGCAGGGAATCAGACGCGGGGAATAAGAGGCGGGGAATCATAGCTGGCGAATCAGAGGCGGGGAATCAGAGGTGGGGAATCAGAGGCGGGGAATCAGATATTGGGAATCAGAGGTGGGGAATCAGAGGCGGTGAAACAGAGGCGTGGAATCAGATATGGGGTATCAGAGGTGGGGAATCAGAGGTTGTGAATCAGAGATGGGGAATCAGAGGCGGGGAATCAGAGGCCGGTAATCAGACGCGGGGAATCAGAGGCGGGGAATCAGAGCTGGGAAATTAGAGGCAGGGAATCAGAGTTGGGGATTCAGAGGCGGGGAATCAGATATGGGGAAACAGAGGCGGGGAATCAGAGGCGGGCAAATAGAGGCGGGGATCAGATATGGGGAAACAGAGGCGGGGAATCAGAGGCGGGGAAACAGAGGCGGGGAATCAGATATGGGGATCAGAGGTGGGGAATCAGAGGTTGGGAATCAGAGGCTGGGAATCAGAGGCTGGGAATCAGATGCATGGAATCAGATGCGGGGAATCAGAGGCGGGGAATCAGAGCTGGGGAATCAGAGGTGGGGAATCAAAGTTGGGGAATCAGAGGCGGGGACTTAGATATGGGGAAACAGAGGCGGGGAATCAGAGGTGGGGAAACAGAGGCGGGGAATCAGATATGGGGAATCAGAGATGGGGAATCAGAGACAGGGAATTAGATTTGCGGAATCAGAGATGGGGAATCAGAAGCATGGAATCAGAGGCCGGGAATCAGAGGCCGGAATCAGATGCCGGGAATAAGAGGCCGGGAATCAGAGGTGGGGAATCAGAGTCCGGGAATCAGAGATGGGGAATCAGAGGCGGGGAATGAGATATGGGGAATCAGAGGCGGGGAATCAGAGGCGGGGAAACAGAGGCGAGGAATCAGATATGGGGAATCAGAGGTGGCGAATCAAAGGCGTTGAATCAGAGATGGGGAATCAGAGGCGGGGAATCAGAGGCAGGGAATCAAACACGGGGAATCAGAGGCGGGGAATCAGAGCTGGGGAATCAGAGGCGGGGAATCAGAGTTGGGGAATCAGAGGCGGGGAATCAGAGCTGGGGAATCAGAGGTGGGGATCAGAGTCGGGGAATCAGAGGCAGGGAATCAGATGTGCGGAATCAGAGATGGGGAATCAGAGGTGGGGAATCAGAGGCTATGAATCAGAGATGGGGAATCAGAGGCGGGGAATCAGAGGCAGGAAATCAGACACAAGGATTCAGAGGCTGGGAATCAGACGGGGGGAATCAAAGGCGGGGAATCAGAGCTGGGGAATCAGAGGCAGGGAATCAGAGTTGGGGATTCAGAGGCGGGGAATCAGATATGGGGAAACAGAGGCGGGGAATCAGAGGCGGGCAAACAGAGGCGGGGAATTAGATATGGGGAATCAGAGGTGGGGAATCAGAGGTGGTGAATCAGAGATGGGGAATCACAGGCGGGGAATCAGAGGCAGGGAATAGAACGCGGGGAATCAGAGGCAGGGAATCAGAGTTGGGGCATCAGAGGTTGGGAATTAGATATGGGGAAACAGAGGCGGGAAATCCGATATGGGGAATCAGAGGTGGGGAATCAGAGGCAGGGAATCAGATGTGCGGAATCAGAGATGGGGAATCAGAGGCAGGGAATCAGAATCAGAAGCGGGGAATCAGAGGCCGGGAATCAGAGGCCTGGAATCAGATGCTGGGAATAAGAGGCCGGGAATCAGAGGTGGGGAATCAGAGTCCGGGAATCAGAGATGGGGATTCAGAGGCGGGGAATGAGATATGGAGAATCAGAGGCGGGGAATCAGAGGCGGGGAAACAGAGGTGGGGAATCAGATATGTGGAATCAGAGGTGGCGAATCAAAGGCGGTGAATCAGAGATGGGGAATCAGAGGCGGGGAATCAGAGGCAGGGAATCAAACACGGGAAATCAGAGGCGGGGAATCAGAGCTGGGGAATCAGAGGCGGGGAATCAGAGTTGGGGAATCAGAGGCAGGGAATCAGATATGGGGAAACAGGGGCAGGGAATCAGAGGCGGGGAAACAGAGGCGGGGAATCAGATATGGGGAATCAGAGGTGTGGAATCAGAGGTTGGGAATCAGAGGCAGGGAATCAGAGGCGGGGAAACAGAGGCGGGGAATCAGATATGGGGAATCAGAGGTGGCGAATCAAAGGCGGTGAAACAGAGATGGGGAATCAGGGCAGGGAATCAGAGGCAGGGAATCAAACACGGGGAATCAGAGCTGGGGAAAGAGGCGGGGAATTAGAGTTGGGGAATCAGAGGAGGGGAATCAGAGGCGGGGAAACAGAGGCGGGGAATCAGATATGGGGAATCAGAGGTGGGGAATCAGAGGTTGGGAATCAGAGGCAGGGAATCAGAGGTGGGGAATCAGAGGCGGGGAATCAGAGGCAGGGAATCAGATGTGCGGAATCGGAGATGGGGAATCAGAGGCAGGGAATCAGAGGCGGGGAATCAGAGGCGGGGAATCAGAGGCCGGGAATCAGATATGGGGAAACAGAGGTGGGGAATCAGAGGCGGGGAAACAGAGGCGGGGAATCAGATATGGGGAATCAGAGGTGGGGAATCAGAGGTTGGGAATCAGAGGCAGGGAATCAGAGGCTTGGAATCAGATGCAGGGAATCAGATGCGGGGAATCAGATGTGCGGAATCGGAGATGGGGAATCAGAGGCAGGGAATCAGAGGCGGGGAATCAGAAGCGGGGAATCAGAGGCCGGGAATCAGATATGGGGAAACAGAGGTGGGGAATCAGAGGCGGGGAAACAGAGGCGGGGAATCAGATATGGGGAATCAGAGGTGGGGAATCAGAGGTTGGGAATCAGAGGCAGGGAATCAGAGGCTTGGAATCAGATGCAGGGAATCAGATGCGGCGAATCAGAGGCGGGGAATCAGAGCTGGGGAATCAGAGGCGGGGAAACAGAGGCGGGGAATCAGATATGGGGAATCAGAGGTGTGGAATCAGAGGTTGGGAATCAGAGGCAGGGAATCAGAGGCGGGGAAACAGAGGCGGGGAATCAGATATGGGGAATCAGAGGTGGCGAATCAAAGGCGGTGAAACAGAGATGGGGATTCAGGGCAGGGAATCAGAGGCAGGGAATCAAACACGGGGAATCAGAGCTGGGGAATCAGAGGCGGGGAATTAGAGTTGGGGAATCAGAGGAGGGGAATCAGAGGCGGGGAAACAGAGGCGGGGAATCAGAGGCCGGGAATCAGATATGGGGAAACAGAGGTGGGGAATCAGAGGCGGGGAAACAGAGGCGGGGAATCAGATATGGGGAATCAGAGGTGGGGAATCAGAGGTTGGGAATCAGAGGCAGGGAATCAGAGGCTTGGAATCAGATGCAGGGAATCAGATGCGGGGAATCAGAGGCGGGGAATCAGAGCTGGGGAATCAGAGGTGGGGAATCAGAGTTGGGGAATCAGAGATATTGGGAAACAGAGGCGGGGAATCAGAGGCGGGGAAACAGAGGGGGGTAATCAGAGGCAGGGAATCAGATGTGCAGAATCAGAGATGGGGAATCAGAGGCAGGGAATCAGAATCAGAAGCAGGGAATCAGAGGCCGGGAATCAGAGGCCGGAATCAGATGCCGGGAATAAGAGGCCGGGAATCAGAGGTGGGGAATCAGATATGGGGAATCAGAGGTGGGGAATCAGAGGTTGTGAATCAGAGATGGGGAATCAGAGGCGGGGAATCAGAGGCCGGTAATCAGACGCGGGGAATCAGAGGCGGGGAATCAGAGGCGGGGAAACAGAGGCGGGGACTTAGATATTGGGAAACAGAGGCGGGGAATCAGAGGCGGGGAAACAGAGGCGGGGAATCAGATATGGGGAATCAGAGATGGGGAATCAGAGGCAGGGAATCAGATGTGCGGAATCAGAGATGGGGAATCAAAGGCAGGGAATCAGAATCAGAAGCAGGGAATCAGATGCCGGGAATCAGAGGCCGGAATCAGATGCCGGGAATAAGAGGCCGGATATCAGAGGTGGGGAATCAGAGTCCGGGAATCAGAGATGGGGATTCAGAGGCGGGGAATGAGATATGGGGAATGAGAGGCGGGGAATCAGAGGTGGGGAAACAGAGGCGGGGAATCAGATATGGGGAATCAGAGATGGGGAATCAGAGGCAGGGAATTAGATTTGCGGAATCAGAGATGGGGAATCAGAAGCATGGAATCAGAGGCCGGGAATCAGAGGCCGGAATCAGATGCCGGGAATAAGAGGCCGGGAATCAGAGGTGTGGAATCAGAGTCCGGGAATCAGAGATGGGGAATCAGAGGCGGGGAATGAGATATGGGGAATCAGAGGCGGGGAATCAGAGGCGGGGAAACAGAGGCGAGGAATCAGATATGGGGAATCAGAGGCGGGGAATCAGAGGCAGGGAATCAAACACGGGGAATCAGAGGCGGGGAATCAGAGCTGGGGAATCAGAGGCGGGGAATCAGAGTTGGGGAATCAGAGGAGGGGAATCAGAGCTGGGGAATCAGAGGTGGGGATCAGAGTCGGGGAATCAGAGGCAGGGAATCAGATGTGCGGAATCAGAGATGGGGAATCAGAGGTGGGGAATCAGAGGCTGTGAATCAGAGATGGGGAATCAGAGGCGGGGAATCAGAGGCAGGAAATCAGACACGGGGATTCAGAGGCTGGGAATCAGACGGGGGGAATCAAAGGCGGGGAATCAGAGATGGGGAATCAGAGGCCGGGAATCAGAGGCAGGGAATCAAACACGGGGAATCAGAGGAGGGGAATCAGAA
The DNA here is from genome assembly GCF_036971445.1 of Narcine bancroftii. Lineage (NCBI taxonomy): Eukaryota > Metazoa > Chordata > Chondrichthyes > Torpediniformes > Narcinidae > Narcine > Narcine bancroftii. The sequence continues at coordinate 128,257,128 of NC_091475.1, forward strand.
TTGGGGAATCAGAGATGGGGAATCAGAGATGGGGAATCAGAGGCAGGGAATCAGACGCGGGGAATCAGAGGTGGTGAATCAGAGATGTGGAATCAGAGGCGGGGAATCAGAGGCAGGGAATCAGACGCGGGGAATAAGAGGCGGGGAATCATAGCTGGCGAATCGGAGGCGGGGAATCAGAGGTGGAGAATCAGAGGCGGGGAATCAGATATTGGGAATCAGAGGTGGGGAATCAGAGGCGGTGAAACAGAGGCGGGGAATCAGATATGGGGTATCAGAGGTGGGGAATCAGAGTTTGTGAATCAGAGATGGGGAATCAGAGGCGGGGAATCAGAGGCCGGTAATCAGACGCGGGGAATCAGAGGCGGGGAATCAGAGCTGGGAAATTAGAGGCAGGGAATCAGAGTTGGGGATTCAAAGGCGGGGAATCAGATATGGGGAAACAGAGGCGGGGAATCAGAGGCGGGCAAATAGAGGCCGGGATCAGATATGGGGAAACAGAGGCGGGGAATCAGAGGTGGGGAAACAGAGGCGGGTAATCAGATATGGGGATCAGAGGTGGGGAATCAGAGGTTGGGAATCAGAGGCTGGGAATCAGAGGCTGGGAATCAGATGCATGGAATCAGATGCGGGGAATCAGAGGCGGGGAATCAGAGCTGGGGAATCAGAGGTGGGGAATCAAAGTTGGGGAATCAGAGGCGGGGACTTAGATATGGGGAAACAGAGGCGGGGAATCAGAGGTGGGGAAACAGAGGCGGGGAATCAGATATGGGGAATCAGAGATGGGGAATCAGAGACAGGGAATTAGATTTGCGGAATCAGAGATGGGGAATCAGAAGCATGGAATCAGAGGCCGGGAATCAGAGGCCGGAATCAGATGCCGGGAATAAGAGGCCGGGAATCAGAGGTGGGGAATCAGAGTCCGGGAATCAGAGATGGGGAATCAGAGGCGGGGAATGAGATATGGGGAATCAGAGGCGGGGAATCAGAGGCGGGGAAACAGAGGCGAGGAATCAGATATGGGGAATCAGAGGTGGCGAATCAAAGGCGTTGAATCAGAGATGGGGAATCAGAGGCGGGGAATCAGAGGCAGGGAATCAAACACGGGGAATCAGAGGCGGGGAATCAGAGCTGGGGAATCAGAGGCGGGGAATCAGAGTTGGGGAATCAGAGGCGGGGAATCAGAGCTGGGGAATCAGAGGTGGGGATCAGAGTCGGGGAATCAGAGGCAGGGAATCAGATGTGCGGAATCAGAGATGGGGAATCAGAGGTGGGGAATCAGAGGCTATGAATCAGAGATGGGGAATCAGAGGCGGGGAATCAGAGGCAGGAAATCAGACACAAGGATTCAGAGGCTGGGAATCAGACGGGGGGAATCAAAGGCGGGGAATCAGAGCTGGGGAATCAGAGGCAGGGAATCAGAGTTGGGGATTCAGAGGCGGGGAATCAGATATGGGGAAACAGAGGCGGGGAATCAGAGGCGGGCAAACAGAGGCGGGGAATTAGATATGGGGAATCAGAGGTGGGGAATCAGAGGTGGTGAATCAGAGATGGGGAATCACAGGCGGGGAATCAGAGGCAGGGAATAGAACGCGGGGAATCAGAGGCAGGGAATCA